>NC_069499.1:1536976022-1537036022 GCF_027579735.1 Bombina bombina
CTTAATATTCACAACTCTATTACACTGTCATGAGCACGAAACGCATATGCCGGTGTATCTGTGTACACTGATTTTCTGTTTGATGGAGTGAGGTGTTTTTTATGGAGGTCGTTTATATGCTTTTAAAAGTTTGAAAATAAAGCATCTTTGGATTTTACATATCTCTACTGAGTACTGGACTTACTGTGAATGAGTGCGCTACACATCTTGTGATAGTGTATATATATATATAAATAAACATCCGTGTGGGATCCAGCACTCACTATCAAAAACAACAACCCCCGGGATGCACTCCAACAGCCACTATTCAGAAACCACATCAAAGAAGGTACTCTTTGTTTTATAGCAAACTTCTGTTTAATGAATAAATATTTTTGTGGTCTACCCTGTCTTCAGACTCACGACTGATGAGTGTCAGGATGGGGGAGACCCCAAAAACGTTTATTCATTAAACAAAAGTTTGCTATAAAATGGAGTGCCTTCTTTGATGTGGTTTATATATATATATATATATATATATATACACACAGGAACAATGAATCCTCCCTCCTATTCTAGCCACCTGGGTGCAAATATAGCCAAATGTATACTTCCAATAAATAGTGCACTCTCAGGATTTTGTGAAAAAAAAGGTCAACTTTATTAGATGACGTTTCAGGGAACTCAAGTCCCTTTCTTCAAATCAAAAAATGGTGAACAGGGGGGGCGGAGCTAACCTAGCAGCCGAGTAGTCACATTTTTATTCAGCTCCTACAATCTATAGATTTATAGTATACTATCTGACTGCTCGGCATACTAGAATACCAACTATTCACATATCTGAGTAATTGGGGAGCTCACTGAGACAAAAGACTTTTAACGAAAACCCAGAAGAAGCTAGAAAACCTGTTAGTTGTGGGAGACGCCGACCTGCAGTGCCTCTGCGGCAGCCATCTTAAGGCCTATATATTCCAAATACATCATGGAGATGGCGGCAGTCATAAGCGCCTTACAAGCCTTTTCAACTAACATGGACAGGCACTTTGGGGAATTCAAACGTGAACTTGCCACCCTGAATCACCAAACCCCAGTGGCCCGTAGCCAACTCACGGAGAAATCTTTTTATCTAGAGGTCCGGACTGACATCCAGGAGACATCGCCTGACACCCACCACTCCCCGATAGCAGAAACTTCTACAGAGCCTGAGATACACACGAGCGCTATTGGGGCCTCAGAGAGGAGCTCCTTAAAACCGGTCGCATTTAGATCACGGATCATCTACGGATCAGCACCAAGAAGCTCACTAAGCATATGCACACCTGACGACACACGCAGCGATCCTAGGGCATCACAACCTGAAGCTGAACATCCTCTCACCACTCACATACCAACACAGGCTATCATCCATGCAAAGTATCTCAGGTCAGATCTGAACTTTATCATTAAAACTACCTTTACCCGAGATAGCTGCACCGCATCTACTTCATCAAAAAAGCCTCCCAGGCTATGGCTAATAGAATGGACTAAAATAATTTGCAACGATCCCTCTGCTAAAAGCGGCATCGGGTAACAACCCCTAAGACTTACTTTCTTTGAAGGGGCAGCTGGCAGATGGGACGCTATCATCTCCCCCACTGTTTGAATGATAACCCCATAGGTTTGAAACCGGACTAGCTCCTCTATATACCACTACTGAATAGACTTCAATTACGTTTAGAGCTCTTAGGCACAGGGCTCAGTCTCTGTTTAAATATGTTAACTGTGCTTTGTTCATAGATAGCGCAGATTTATGTGCTTATTGAGTAACATTTCTCTTTGGGAATTTGACTTATACTGCTTAGAATATGATGTGAGGGTTGCTCACTAGGATGTACATATGGTTGAAGAAACTTCTACCACTGTTAAAGTCACCCACCGCACCATATCACATTACATAGTTGGCCTTATCATATGCCAGGAGATTTCTATACTATGCTAATATGGCCATACGTGAAGACCCAGTAAACAGCTTGGTTTATAGATTGTCTACTTTATTGCAATAGAGCACTAATAACATATGTGGCTAGTGGCTAAACTCTCACATTACCCAACCTTAAACTAGCTCTTGGTAATCTCCCTTCTGATAAAGACTTCTCTATCTGTCCTGAGGCTAAGCTGTGTAGACGCAGCTGCTTATACACAGCAGAGCATAGGAGACTCACTAGTGTAGTATGCCACCTAGTGGGGGTCAGCTATTGATCACTTTGCACAAACTATATTGAAATCCCACCACTACATACTCTCATACTCTGTCAGAATCTGACTGAACGGGCAAGATATTATATTATTTGCTTAATAGATAGTGCCTATAGATCAAACACCTCTAGACATTTGCTCAGAGTTCTTTCAATTCTACAGGTCCAGTATATCTAGGAGAGAGGAATCATTAGCTGCATACTAGTGGGCTCCCCCCCTCTTCCCTCCGTTACTTCCTAAACAGATAATCTGAGCATTTCTTACACATCATACCCCCTATTATTCACAGGTTTAGTCTATTTTGGTAAAATTTAAACTCGCTCCACCCCCCCTCCCCCCCTTATTGTGGGTACTATGCCCATTTCTTTAAACCCAAGCGGCTCTTGCCTGCCGTAACCTTTCTCCTCTTTCTCAAATACTGAATTAGTTATATCCCCTTACAGACATAGACCCCTTGATTGCCCACAACTGCCCTAAGTCAACTGATGAATACTTACCACTCCATTGATTCCACATTACAGATTTATTTGGTCATTATTTTTGTTTACAAAACTTGGTCTGTCTAGACCAACTCCTCACAAAACTGGGATATAACTACGTTAATACACTTATATAGATTTTTTCACTAAACATGATCAGGTCGGATCAGGTCCGACAGACCTCGCTGAATATTGCTCGCCATATTCAGCATTGCACCAGCAGCTCACAAGAGCTGCTGGTGCAACGACGCCCCCTGCAGACTTGCGGCCAATAGGCCGCCAGCAGGGGGTGTCAATCAACCCGATCATACTCGATCGGGTTGATTTCCGGCGATGTCTGTTCACCTGCTCACAGCAGGTGGACAGGTTATGGAGCTGCGGTCTTTGTGACCGCTGCTTCATAACTGCTGTTTCTGGCGAGGCTGCAGGCTCGCCAGAAACAGGGGGCATCAAGCTCCGATCGAAGCTTGATAAATATGCCCCTATATACTGACAACTTAAGCAAACACATACCTTCCACATCAAACAAAAAATTATGCCAAACAGTGCTTGGAACCCATCCCTGTTTTCCATACAGCCCCAACCGGAAGTGTATCAACTCCCCACTTCCGGTTACACCGGGCTTGTATTTCAATCCAATAAACCCCTAAATACATATAATTTTAAAAATATAAGCCTCCACACACTTCACTAAGCAGTCATGTAGATGTTCTCACACATACATGACTGCTTAGTGAAGTGTATGGAGGCTTATATTTTGTATATATACTGTATATTTGTATTGATATATAGATGTTAGATAGATAGATATAGATAGATAGATTGATTATAGATAGATAGATGATAGATAGATAGAGATAATAATTAGGATAGATAGATGATAGATAGATAGATAGATAGATAGATAGATAGATAGATAGAGAGATAGATGAATATATATAGCTTTTCAAACTTAAAGGGCCTGTAAACATAGAAAATGTCAGACAGAGCAGGAGCGAGTTGCGCTGAGTGTAATGGCGCGGTCGGGCTGGGCTGTGACTAGAAAGCTGGCCAGATGCGCTCAGTGTAAAAAACAGACCTGCTCAGTAGAGCACAGAGAGCAGGTCTGGAAAACACTGGTTTTTATAACTATTCACCGGCAATATTAGGTTCTATACATCTAGCGCTAATATAATGTTATATAATTCTGCACTATGTGCAGAATTATATAACATTATTTTCTATGTTTACTGGCCCTTTAAGTGAACCAAATCCATAAAACTAATAAAAAGACTGGAGAATAAATATATATTTTATTTAAAAATAGAACGTCTTTTATCATGTTATGCAAAGTGAGTCTTTAATACCAACTCACATGTATACAGTTATACAGTCATTTAGTTTTATACAGTAATCTTAGTTCTACAATTTATATCAGGTCACAAATGTGACAAGAACTCATCCTGCTCAGCTGTTCTATATCCAGAATATAATTTAATATGTTCTCTGTAACTAGTGGATGAAGCACAATATCATTTTGCAGTGTCCAATGAAGTTGAACGTTTTCCAAAATCTGTTTCAGCTGTGGTTTCCTTTTTATATTAAGTATTATGGGATAGAGTAGCTAGTGACATCTGAAAATAGAACATTTTATTTATGTACTAAAAGTCCATATGGTTGCTTTACAAAACACTTGCAACATCTAGTGATAGAAAAGGGAATAATATGAATTATTATCAACCAAAAACAATTATTTACTTTAATGTTTTCTGTGTTTTGTAAAATCAAGATGATTATAATAAAGTATCTGACAAGATTCTGTGACAATTTAGTGTTTGGAGAAATATTCTGGGTCAGATTAGAAGGGGCTCACTAATAGAGCTCAAAGTAAAAAAAATGGCAATGGCCGCAATGGCAACTGTATTACAAGTTGAAAGTAAAACGTTAGAGCATTACCAAAAGACCATATATTTTTATATTAATATTTACAGATATAGACTTTGGATATATACATAGACATCTACTTTATATATAGATATAAAGTGAAGAGCATAGAAATTGCTAATTAAATATATATATATTTATTTGTAGATTGATATAAATATAGATAGAAGATATAGATAGATAGATAGATAGATAGATAGATAGATAGATAGATAGATAGATAGGTAGATAGATAGATAGACCGATAGATAGATAGATAGATAGATAGATAGATAGATAGATAGATTTGATACATAGATGATAGATTTAAAATGAAAAATACCATTTTATTCTAAGAAATAGGTATTTGAATTGTTTATATTAAAAAGCACAAGGGTCTTGGGATATTTATTACCCTTCATGTGCCAAAAGTGGCCAGATTTGAGTTACACTTTCTTTTATGGAGATTACTATCTTGGACCTACATAAGGCTTAGCATAGTGATGTACATGAAGTCTTGTTGTCTGTGTTGGATTTTATATTTAACTGTACATCATTATTATTTTTTGCCAGTTTGACCAAAACGAGGCTTGTTTGGTATTAGCTTGTAATGCGTTTTTGTGTATTCCTCTTTATAAAATATCAATTAAAAAATATGTTTAGAAAATAAAAGCTATATCATTGCCATTCACATGTATTCTGTGCATACCCTGTATTATAGTTTTCAACCACAACTACTTAGGGATTTATTAGTGTTATTAGTTACTAATGAATTTTTTTTATTATAGAAGACACTATAATCTCTCTATAAATGTGTGCTGTTTGATTATAGTTGTGCAGGTCATCCACAGTATATGTGTGTATGCTATTGAACAGTAATACAATTTCCTGCAAACACTTTTGATAATGACAGCATATCTTAAAAATTTTTATTCACATGTGAAAAGCATACTGCATGTGCACATTTCAATTCAATTATTATGTTCTGATAAATTTAAAAATGTTCTGATAAATTATTTACTACATAATCTATTTTTTTTTTCTTCTATAAAATATACTTTATTTGTTGTGTATATTGTATAAACCAAACATTGTATGTAATTATATATGAAAATATTTAAGTAAGTGTAAGTCTTCTTTCATTATTACGTGTAAGACATGTTCTTGTAATTGTCTGATGAATCATAACTTTAAAATAAGACCAGCATACAAGTAATGAGTGTTCAATTCCACATCGTTTTCAAGCAATAGCTTTAAAACTATTTATGGTTATAAACAATGGTGAATTTAAAGGGACACTGAGCCCAACATTTTTCTTTCATGATTCAGATAGAGCATGAAATTTTAAGCAACTTTTTAATTTACTGCTATTGTCAATTTTCTTCGTTCTCTTGCTATCTTTATTTTAAAGTCAAGAATGTAAATCTTAGCAGCCAGCCCATTTTAGGTTCAGCACCATGGATATCGCTTGATTATTGGGGGCATACATTTACCCACCAAGCATAACCCAAGTTCTCAAACAAAAATAGACCGGCTCCTATGCATCACATTCCTGCTTTTTAAATAAAGATAGCAAGAGAATGAAGAAAAATTGATAATTGGAGTAAATTAGAAAGTTTCTTAAAATTGCATGCTCTATCTGAATCATGAAAGAAAAAAATTGGGTTCAGTGTCATTTTAATGATCAAATCATTACATCCTAACATTTGTACCCTGCCATATATGGTGAAAATGAAGTTTCTAACCATAAAATAGTATTAAATAATTGTTAAGATTTAATAATTCAAGTATTGTATTAACCATTGCTTAAAATATGGTAATAAACAGATTTTTCAGTGTATGTTATTAAGCAATTGTTTAGAGATAATGATTCAATTATCCTTACAACCATTATTTACAACAAAATAGGGGAGATTTTTTTTTAACCATCTATTTAATTGAACACTCGTTAAGAGCAAATAATTATAATTACTTGTATACAAGTCTTTTTTTTTAACCCATAACTTACCAGGCAATCTCAACAACATGGAACACTTTTTTTTAAAGAAATAAGGCCTTTAATCAAAAGCAGAAAAGTGTTAGGACTATAATTATTTTAAAATACATGTGTAACATAGTTAAAGAAATTAAAAACAAAATATGTAAAAAACAAATCAACACAGGAAACATGTCAAATGTTTTTATTGACATGTTAATGAAGAATATTACAACACCAAAATACAGTCGAGTTTCTTAATGAAGACATTTCACGAAGATGAGGACATAAGTTTCATGCAAAATCTTTTTCTGAACACACTTAACTAAAGAAGATGACAACACAAGATTCATTCAAAAAAATCTGAATGACAGCGCTCAATATCTATTAATATATTTAATCAATTTGAGGAGTAAGCATCTTTTTCAGTGCAATTTGTAACAAACTTGTTAGAGTAAGTAATTGCTATACTAGTGAACCTTTGATGCTATATGTTTTTACTCAAACAAAGGGCTTAAATACAGAGTAGAAGAATCCCTCGGCACACACAGAACACTACTAGCCCTGAATGGAAAATGCAGCTAATTTGCAGCACTAGTAACAAAGCTGACTTTCATCAAAAGGAGAAGTCTTTTTAGAATATTAAGAAAACAAACAAAAAAAAAAAAAAACATGTTTCTGTTAAACCCAAAAACAAACATTCACCTAGATTACGAGTTTTGCGGTAACAAGGGTGCGGTGCTAACAAGCATTTTTTTCTCACCGCTCACTTAAGACAATGCTGGTATTACAGGTTTTTTAAAACCCGGCATTAGCTGCAAAAAGGTGAGCGTAGAGCAGAATTTAGCTCCACATCTCCCCTCAATACCAGCGCTGCTTAAATCAGAGGTAAGCTAGCTGAACGTGCTCGTGAACGATTTCCCCATAGGAATCAATGGGGGAGAGCCGACTGAAAAAAAACCAAACACCTGCAAAAAAGCAGTGTTCAGCTTCTAATGCAGCCCCATTGATTCCTATGGGAAATATTACACTTATTAACCCCTAATCTGACGCCCCTGACATCGCCAACACCTGCATAATATTATTAACCCCTAATCTGCCGCTCCGACACCACCGCCACCTACATTATCCCTATGAATCCCTAATCTGCTGCCCCCAACATCGCCGACACCTACTTTTTAGATATTAACCCCTAATCTGCCACCCCCGATGTAGAAAAAAATCATATTGGCTGATCCAATCAGCCAATAGAATTGAGTTTGCATTCTATTGGCTGATTGGATCAGCCAATAGGATTTTTCCTACCTTAATTCCGATTGGCTGATAGAATCCTATCAGCCAATCGGAATTCAAGGGACGCCCTCTTGGATGATGTCATTTAAAGGAACCTTCATTCGTCGGGAGTTGTCGGAAGAAGAGGATGTTCTGCGTTGGCTGGCTTGAAGATGGACCCGCTCCACTCCGGATGAAGATAGAAGATGCCACCTGGATGGAGACTTCTGCCCATCTGGAGGTCCTCTTCTGCCCGGATCTGATGGAGACTTCTGCCCCTCTGGAGGACCACTTGTGCCCGGATGGGTGAAGACGTCTCAAGGTAGGGTGATCTTCAAGGGGGTAGTGTTAGTTTTTATTAAGGGGGGATTGGTGGGTTTTAAAGTACGGTTGGATGTGTGGGTGGTGGGTTTTAATGTTGGGGGGTATTATTATTTTTTTTACAGGTAAAAGAGCTGATTACTTTGGGGCAATGCCCAGCAAAAAGCACTTTTAAGGGCTATTTGTAATTTAGTATAGGGTAGGGATTTTTATTATTTTGGGGGGCTTTTTATTTTATTAGGGGGATTAGATTAGGTGTAATTAGTTTAAAATTCTTGTAATTATTTTATAATTTTCTGTAATTTAGTGGGGGGGGTTCGTACTCTAGTTTATTTAATTTAATTGTAATTAATTGTAGTTAGTTTAGATAATTTATTTAATTATAGTGTATTGTTAGGTGTAATTGTAACTTAGGTTAGGATTTATTTTACAGGTAAATGTGTAATTATTTTAACTAGGAAGTTATTAAATAGTTAATAACTATTTAATAACTATTCTACCTAGTTAAAATAAATAAAAAGTTGCCTGTACAATATAAATAAACCCTAAGCTAGCTACAATGTAGCTATTAGTTATATTGTAGCTAGCTCAGGGTTTATTTTATAGGTAAGTATTTAGTTTTAAATAGGAATAATATATTTAATTGTAGTAATTTTATTTCGTTTTATTTAAATTATATTTAAGTTAGGGGGGTGTTAGGGTTAGACTTAGGTTTTAGGGGTTAATACATTTAATATAGTGGCAGCGACGTTGGGGGCGGCAGATTAATGGTTAATAAATGTAGGTAGGTGTCGGCAATGTTAGGGACGGCAGATTAGGGGTTAATAAAATTTAACTAGTGTTTGCGAGGCGGGAGTGCGGGGGTTTAGGGGTTAATATATTTATTAAAGTGGCGGCGATGTCCGGTCAGCAGATATGGGGTTAAAAACTTTAGTTAACTGTTTGCGATGTAGGGGGGGCCTCGGTTTAGGGGTTAATAGGTAGTTTATGGGTGTTAGTGTACTTTTTAGCACTTTAGTTAAGAGTTTTATGTTACGGCGTTAGCCCATAAAACTCTATACGGCGTTAGCCCATAAAACTCTTAACTACTGACTTTTAAATGCGGTATCAGTCTTGACAGGAGAGGGTGTACCGCTCACTTTCTCCAAGACTCGTAATACTGGCGTTAGGAAAATCCCATTAAAAAGATAGGATACGCAATTGATGTAAGGGGATTTGCGGTATGCTTGAGTCGCGGAAAAAAAGTGAGCGGTACACCTGTACCTGCCAGACTCGTAATACCAGCGGGCGTTAAAAAGCAGCGTTGGGACCTCTAAACGCAGCTTTTTAACCCTAACGCAAGACTCGTAATCTAGGCGAATGTATTTTATTAGCTAGTAGAAATGTACCTCTACAACAGAAGAGCAAAAGGGGTGTCCTTATGATTGTAATATTTAATACTTTCCATTGGTACCCATTTTTTTAAATAAATATTCCTTACATGACACTAATGTTAGGTAGGTAAAAAAAAAACAACCTTATTAAATATGATTTAATGGAATTATTTCAACTTTAAAAAGTCATCTTCTCTAAAAGAACATACTTGAAAACGAGGGTAAAAATATTTTATAAATAAATATAAATCATGAGAAATAAAAGTTTATAAAAATTCAAACACTGTCCAGCACTTCCAATGTACTCACGTGCAAGCTGGAGGGGCCTGCAATCCCCAAACATACATGTACAAAAAAGAAACAGCAGTACTGTGTATTTTGCTTCAAAATCTTGTTTATTCCTTCATAGAGGGAACAAGTGTAGACCACGTTTCGAGCCCACAGCCCTTATTCAAGTCATACCAGTTAATACCATGCATGCACACCTTTATACACTCCACCAGGTGGTTAATTAGCATATTTATTAGTATTCTTAGTCACCTATTTAGATAAAGCTAATGTACTCTAACACCCCCTAGTGGCTCTCATTAAAAATGAAAACATAGATATATACATCATATAAAAACATAGATATGTACACGCAAAAGGCATAGAATAACTACTCAAACAAATTCCATTCCATATCTCTATTCATACCTTTAGGATACATAGAATCTAATCTATATATCCAATATGCTTCATGTTTCCTAAGGTACAGATCTCTATTACCTCCCCTTCTTAAAGGGGCCACATGTTCTATCACTTAGAATCCTAATTGAGAGACAGAATGTCCAGCCTCAACAAAATGGTGTGCCACTAGGGAAATATTATCTTTTCTCCTAATTGCTGACTGATTAGAACATAATAAACAGGGAAAAAAGCCATTCCTTTTAGATATAATATAACCTGTGCCATCCTTCTTGCAAGAACCCACATCAGCCCTTACTAATCTGTCTTGATCTTTTAAAAGCCATCAGGGGGGATCCTTATAAACCTCCTGTTGCAGATGACACTCTCTAAGTATGTACCAGTATTTTTTCACAATTCCTGAAATTTATTTACTTAGCATATTGTATACAGTGACAAAAGCCATTCTAGTAGATTTTTTATCCTTCCCTTTTCTTTCTTTTTTGTCCTAAGACCTCTGATCAGGGAATTTGATAAACTCTCTTAATAGCATCATCAATACTTTCCTTGGGGTAACCCCTGTTTACAAATTTCTGTCCCGTCTCCATGCGTCTGGTATATACAAAACTGTCATCCTGAACTATCCTCTTCACTCTCGATAATTGGCTATATGGGAGAGATTTTAATAAAGCCTCAGAATGTGCACTAGTATAATGTAAAAGACTATTACAATCTGTCTGCTTGGTATAATGATCAGTTTTTAAACAATCACCATCCTTATACACTAATGTTTCTAAAAATGGCACAGATATCTCACTATGTGTCAATGTAAATTTTATCTGTGTTGTTACTGCATTCAAATCAGCCACAAATTGTTCCAGGGATCCAATGTCACCCCACCACACGCCAAATACATCATCAATATATCGCCACCAGGTGGCACCATATTGTAAAATAAAGTATTTCCAAATACAAATCTCTCCTCAAATTGATTCATGTATATATTGGCATATGTTGGGGCAACATTGGATCCCATGGCAGCTCCCTGTTTCTGCATAAAAACAATCTCCAATAATCTTATAATAAATTCCTGTTGCACTTCAGAATAATCATAGGAGAAGGCCAAGGTTTTCTTAATGGCACTTAAACCACTAGAATGGGTGATGGATGTGTACAAGCTTACTACATCCAATGTGTAAAGAATACATTTATTTGGTAATATATCTAAATGCTCTAATTTCAACAAAAAATCACTAGTGTCCTTAATATAGGACACAGATTTCACAACAAAGGGCTGTAACAATTTATCCAAATATATTGAAATATTGGAGAATATAGAATTACTACTAGCTACTATAGGCCTCCCAGGGGGGGAAGACCTATTCTTATGGATCTTAGGGAGTGTGTAGTAAACTGGGATGATCACATCATCTACCAATAAAGAATTTCCTTGTCGCTGCATCAATTATGCCCAATTTTTCTGCTCTCTCAACACACCCTAAGATCTCTTTTTGAATCATATTGTTTGGATCTTTCTCCAATCTTTCATTTACATTAACATAATATCCTCTGTCTAAAAATACAGTGGCTCTGCCTTTATCAGCCTGCTTGCAGATAATATCCCTGTTGTTTTTTTAATTTATCAAGTGCCACATATTCAACTCTAGACATGTTCTTATTAAGCCTCAAAGTGTTCTGTTTAAGTTTAAGCATTTCAACATCTTTACTTACTAAGACCATAAATGTATCAATACTATGGTGGTATTAATTCTATATTCTCCAATATTTTAATATATTTGGATAAACTGTTACAGCCCTTTGTTGTGAATATTAAGGATACTAGTGATTTTTTGTTGAAATTAGAGCATTTAGATATATTACTAAATAAATGTATTCTTTACACATTGGATGTAGTAAGCTTGTACACATCCATCACCCATTCTAGTGGTTTAAGTGCCATTAAGAAAACCTTGGCCTTCTCCTATGATTATTCTGAAGTGCAACTGGAATTTATTATAAGATTATTGGAGATTGTTCTCTATTACAACTACTTCCTATTTCAAGATGATTTTTTTTATGCAGAAAGAGGGGACTGCCATGGGATCCAATGTTGCCCCAACATATGCCAATATATACATGAATCAATTTGAGGAGAGATTTGTATTTGAAAATACTTTATTTTTACAATATGGCGCCACCTGGTGGAGATATATTGATGATGTATTTGGCATGTGGTGGGGCGACATTGGATCCCTGGAACAATTTGTGGCTGATTGGAATGCAGTAACAACACAGATACAATTTACATTGACACATAGTGAGATATCTGTGCCATTTTTAGACACATTAGTGTATAAGGATGGTGATTGTTTAAAAACTGATCTTTATACCAAGCAGACAGATTGTAATAGTCTTTTACATTATACTAGTGCACATACTGAGGCTTTATTAAAATCTCTCCCATATAGCCAATTATTGAGGGTGAGGAGGATAGTTCAGGATGACAGTCTTGTATATACCAGACTCATGGAGATGGGTCAGAAATTTGTAAACAGGGGTTACCCCAAGGACAGTATTGATGATGCTATTAAGAGAGTTTATCAAATTCCCCGATCAGAGGTCTTAGGACACAAAGGAAGAAAAGGGAAAGATAAAAAATTTACTAGAATGGCTTTTGTCACTGAATACAATATGCTAAGTAAATAAATTTCAGGAATTGTGAAAAAATACTGGTACATACTTAGAGAGTGTCATCCGCAACAATAGGTTTTTAAGGATCCCCCCTGATGGCTTTTAAAAGATCAAGTAATATTAGAGACAGATTAGTAAGGTCTGACATGGGTTCTTGCAAGAAGGATGGCACGGGTTATATTACATCTAAAAGGAATGGCTTTTTTCCCTTTTTATCATGTTCTAACTGCAATAGTATGATAAAGGGTGATACATTTTCACATCCCCTAACAGGACAGAAGTTTAGAATCTCGGGGTTCCACACTTGTAATACCACCTATGTGATTTACTTAATTAAATGTCCGTGTGGAATAATTTACTTAGGTGAAACTACCCAGAGGGTTAGAGACAGGATGATACAGCACAAGTCAGCAATTAGGAGAAAAGATAAAAATGCCCCAGTGGCACACCATTTTGTTGAGGCTGGACATTCTGTCTCTCAATTAAGATTCCAAGTGATAAAACATGTGGCCCCTTTAAGAAGGGGAGGTAATAGAGATCTGTACCTTAGGAAACTTGAAGCATATTGGATATATAGATTAGATTATATGTATCCTAAAGGTATGAATAGAGATATGGAATGGAATTTGTTTGAGTAGTTATTCTTTGCCTTTTGCGTGTACATATCTATGTTTTTATATGATGTATATATCTATGTTTTCATTTTTAATGAGAGCCACTAGGGGGTGTTAGAGTACATGAGCTTTATCTAAATAGGTGACTAAGAATACTAATAAATATGCTAATTAACCACCTGGTGGAGTGTATAAAGGTGTGCATGCATGGTATTAACTGGTATGACATGAATAAGGGCAGTGGGCTCGAAACGTGGTCTACACTTGTTCCCTCTGTGATGGAATAAACAAGATTTTGAAGCAAAATCCACAGTGCTGCTGTTTCTTTTTTGTAAATAAAAATTTGTAACAATTTTTCAATAAATGCCTTTTTTGGTATGTCTTTGGGACTGACGATCAAAAACTCGCCTGCATGGAGTGAATTCTCATAAAATCTTTGGTGACTTTTCTTAACATTATATTGCAATGTAAGTGTTTCTCCTTCATTGTTTGAGGGACCTCGTAAGTACTGATGAGACTTCTTAGATCATCTCACCAGAGCACAGAGGTTTAGATCATGAGGCCCTATATATGTTATTACCATTCTTTCATTTTCTTGATGTAACTTTT
Organism: Bombina bombina; assembly: GCF_027579735.1. Taxonomy (NCBI): domain Eukaryota; kingdom Metazoa; phylum Chordata; class Amphibia; order Anura; family Bombinatoridae; genus Bombina; species Bombina bombina. Next base: position 1,536,990,139 of record NC_069499.1, read on the forward strand.
TTAATACAAAATCCATTTAAATCTAGTTCATATTTGTTTTAAAATAAAAAATTATACAAATACATTAGACATTTTATGCTTACATGACAGCCTTTCAGAAGATGCAGCAGCCATATTTCTTCCTCCTGGGAACTCAGGCTCTGCAGCTGCAGTCATCATATCCCTCACCAGCAATTTAATTTTCTTTCTCACCACCCACCTGCAATCTTGACACAAGTTCTTAATACTTTATATGGTGCATTGGCGATTGTCCACTCTTATGCAGGCCTCCCTGATTTCCTTCCATAGCCTACTTAATGTTGATGGCCAAATTATTTCTCTAATTGTGGAGCTTTCTACACCTATGCCTATCAGAGACAATATCCTGGCCTAACTATAACACTCCTCCTTCATCCAGGTACTCTGAGGATACCCAGCAGACTCGTGCCCTTCCAGATGTCATGAGGGACCAGCCCTCTTTTCCTGATCTGGTCCTAAGGCCTGAGTTATCCTATCCCCTCCCCCACCCTATACATACCTAGACACAGACCTCCCTTCTTCAGTTCCTATTCTTTATCTAACTATCCTATGGTGGTACACACTAACTTGCTGCTCCCTCCAATCTGGCTCCTGTCCCACTAGGTAGCACAAAGCCATAAAGATAGGCACAAAACACATAGACAGATTTGAAGGAAATGACAAAAAAAAACAATAGAGCAAAAAAAATTAAAAAAATTCAAGACTGGTAACAAAACAGGTCAAATAAGTATTTAAAGGGGTAAAAAGTAAGAAAGAGAACTGTAGGGTTAAGGGAATAAGTTGAGTTTTTATCGACAAAAAAAAGGGGCAAGAACACCATAAGTTGGTCAAGAAAAAAAAAGAGCAATAAAACAGTTCTAGGAAAGGAAAGAAAAATCTAAACTAAAATTTATGAAATAAAAGTAAAAAAAAGTAAGGGTGCGTTATATATTTATTTTATATAAAATATTGGGCAATATTCTTAATAAAAATAAATAATTATTTTAGAGGTTGTTATAAATTATAATAACTTATAATAATGAATTATATTTTAAAATAGGTTCACTAATTATAAATTACATTACGCACATTAATAGAACTGTCGGGTTAGCGCACATGCAGAATTGAGTTGTTTGTATTGAGGCGTGTAAGTTCTGCATGTGCACTAAACCCGACAGAAGTTATATTTTAGAAGTTATAATTATATTATTATATTATTTATAATTATTAATAATTAGTAACCATATTAAAAAATGCAATTCACTATTATAATAATGTATTACAATTATAATAGTTAATAATTTTTTTTAAATAATATTTTTCAATATTTTATGTAAAATAAATACATAACGACCCCTACATATAGCATGTGTGCTAAACCTTTTGGGTTTAGCACACATGCAGAACTTGTTTGCCTCAATACAAAATAACTCAGGTGTGCTAAAGCCAAAAGAATTAAAATAATTATTTTTGTGCGCTATATCTGGAGTGTTCTATTAGGGTGCATTATGTATTTTATATAAAACATTGCAAAATATTATAAATAAATAAAAATATTTTAGAGGTTCTTAAAAATTATAATAAATCGTTATATTTAATTAATTATATTTAATTGCTCCAACAGGAGTAAAAAAAGATCTTCATGTGCACCAAAGCCGATAGGAGTTATATTAAGGCGCATTATGTATTTATTTTAGATTTTAATATGTTAAAACATTATCATTATTATTATCAAAGAGGTTCATAAAATAAATATATATATATATCTATATATGTGTATGCAGTGTATCTGTATCTATTTATCCATCTACATATATTTATATACATATATATTTTTGTGTTAATATTTATATATACACATATTAACACATAAATATTATATATGCACATATTAACACACACACATATATATATATATACATATATATATATATATATATATATATATATATATGTTTAGTCTCTGATGGCATCATAACGAGTCTCATATAGGAGCCTTTAGAAGCATGCTCTCGTGAGTGCAATGTTTCCTAGCAATGCATTGCGGCTAACTTGTAATGCCAGCACACATTATCGTGGGCTGGTATTACAAAGTGGATTGCTATTATCGCTTTCATGAAAGTGATATATAGCGCTCCACTTGTAATATAAGCCCATTATGGGGAAAAGTATAACTGTAGAGACTTAAAAAAGAAATAGGTTCATGATTTAAGTATGACTAATGGTTTGCTATGCAAAGGTGCTGGCATATTAAAGTAATATGAAACCTAAATTTTCTTCCAGGATTCAGGTAGAACATACAATATTAAACAGCTTCCCAAATTACTTATATTATCAGATTTGCTTCATTCTCTTGGTATCCTTTTTTGAAAGAAGAGCTATGCACTACTGAGAGCTAGCTGAACACAATGGATGAGCCAATGGCAATAGGCATATATGTGCAGCCACCAATCAGGAGCTTGCTCTCAGTAATGCATTTCTTCTATTGAACCTACCTATGCATTGTTTTAAACAAAGGATTCCAAGAAAATAAAGCAAATTAGATAATTGAAGTAAATTGGAAAGTTGTTTAAAATACCATGTTCCATCTGAACCAGGAAAGAAAAAAAATTGGGTTTCATATCCCTTTAATGTGCTTCTTAATCCAATATACATTCAGTTTAATTGCAGTATGTATAGTGTGCACTTCATTTTAACTAACTCAAAAACTATAATATGTACAATTGGTTTTAAACCATCTTAGATTGGTTAATATCTGGCTAAAGTTTTTAAATACAAAGAATAAAAACATTGCACAATCATTTTTTTTTTTTTTGCATTAGCTTTATTTGCATCTAGAGCTCTACATATTCTACAAAAGACCATTTTTAATTACAATGAAGTCCATATTGTATGAACTTCGTTTGTAAGCCGTTTCTTGTTTTCACTCTTCCGCTTTCTGAAAACAAACAAAAAATATATATACATATTAAAACGCTATTAGTTGAGATACAGTAATCTGTACAAATTATGTTTAACAAAACATACATTTTTGGCAAGAAAATACAGACTAAAATATTGTACATAATACTAATATGATTAATAATGTATAAATTTTCTGATCTAGCTACTATTATAATATTTTAATATTTAGAATTAATCATTTATATTAATGCTAAGTGATATTTTAGGGTTAAAAATCTATAAAATGTAGAATACGTTTTTTGTTTTTTTTTGTTTAGTTAACCCAAGACTCAGTCAAAATCCATTAAAATAGTTGATCTAATAAATTTTTTACAAAATTCACCATTAAATTATATGGGGATTCTTGTAGATAAATTATTTCCATACTCTCCATCAGTTATATCTGTTTTCCATTTTACTAATTAAGGACAAATACAAGAACAGTGATTTAGCTTGGTAAATTTATTTATATAAGGTTTAAGATAAATCTGAATAATTTAACACAATAAAGTAACTGGTAGGGTGCATAACAGCTAAATTGCTTATTGGTTGATAAGTAAAATACCCCAATTTAAATGGTATAAAGTAAAAACTGAAATTAATTTCCCTTTACCAATTTTAACTGAATTGAAGGTCCATAAAATACCCAGTGCACACATTTCATGAACCGATTGTTCAGCAACATTAGGATTACAATTTCACTGATTTACAATCAAATTTTTTAACTCATGTATATTAAGTATTAAGTTAAAAATGTGCATATATTTTTTTATCAGTATTATTAACTGATATTTGGAGCATTCAGATTCTCATAATGTATTTCTAGATTTATCCTATTGATCTCAATTATTATAATTTCTGTAATTACACTGTTTAAAAAGAATATGCTTGGAAATTTTATAATCTACTTGAAAGTTCTAACCATCTTTTATTTAATTGGTGTCCAGACTCTTTATTGGCAACATGGATTTATGATTTAGGTTGAAATTTTGCATAACCATACCTTGCCTATATCACGGCTTTTGGCTCTTAGCTTGTTGACTTGCGATTCAGCAATATCAGCACGTTCTTCAGCCTCTTCCAGTTCATGTTGTGTCTTTCTGAATTTGGACATATGTGTATTTGCCTGTTCCTCCTAAAAGATATACATTTTGAAAGTATGACATTTTATATGCAACTTTATGAAATTGTGAGAGTTATTTTTTGACATATTTATTTGTGAAGGCCAAAAATACGCTTTATAGGAATTCAGTGAACAGGAAGTTGGCTTATGCAATCATTAATTCTAGCAATAGATGTTAACTTTTTTCCCCATGAACCCTGCCTGGGAAACTTATCTGCCCACAGTATAATAAATGGGTCCCTTTGACTACCTATACAGAGCTGTACTTGTGTATAAAGCAATGGTCTTTAAATCCCTTCATATTGTATTTTGTTTACATTTATTGTTCATACAGCAATTAAATAGCATGCAGATACTATGGAAACCACCACATTTCAATTCAAAGTGCCACAGAAACTATTCAATTTAAATAAAATATAATATATAAACCCTGAAGCTGTCTGATACTATACTGTAAGTACAGTTTATGCTAACTAATGTAGTCTAATTTTAATTTCTGGTTTTATACTACAATCATGATAGGTACTGTCAACATGAAAAGTCAGAAGTCAATTAATGGTTATACTTACAGACTCCTCAGCTTGTCTCTTGTAAGCTTTGACCTTCAGCTGCAACTTATCTACTAAGTCTTGAAGCCTGAACACGTTCTTCTTGTCCTCTTCAGACTGTAAAATAATGATAAAAACATAACTGTAAAATTTCCTAACTTTAAAATAGTGGTAAAAATATTATCATAGTGGTCAATTCACAACTGTATTGAAATTTACTATGCATAAATTCAACAATGACCATCTTATCTTTATACATTTTTAAAAATATTTTAAACTTTTAATATTTAAATACGATATACACAATGTTCTCAGAATTTTGCAACTCACTTTAATTAAAAACAATGTTCTGTTATCATTTTAAGTATAGTCATAATTATTTGGTTTAAATTTAAACAGACCGCATGTACTAAGTATAAGATTTGTCTTATGAAATGTACCTGGTATGTTAGTTCCTTGACTTTCCTCTCATATTTGCGCACACCCTTAATAGCTTCAGTGCATTTTCTCTGCTCAGCTTCCAGCTCGTTTTCAAGTTCACGTACCTAGGACATTGAGAGGGTTTAATTTATTTGTGTATATTGTGTGTTGTCTACATTCATACAACAAAGATGTTTGTTTTGTTTCTTTTTTGAAGTTTCCTAAATCAGTGTTTTCTACTCATCCAGATAGTATGTAACTACAATGCAATTGCAAAATAATTTAGTTTTTAATATCTTTAATGAGCCAATTTATAATATAAAAAAATTCCATTATGAATTTTCAAGATTTCATCTTCTTGTATTGGTTTGATCATAATTAACTTATATTTCCTTGTTGTAAACAAAATATACTCACTCTGGCCTCCAGCTTCTGTAGCTGTTTCTTGCCACCTTTTAATGCCAATTGTTCAGCTTCATCTAGACGATGCTGTAGATCCTTCACTGTCTGGTCAAGATTCTTCTTCATCCTTTCAAGGTGGGCACTGGTGTCCTGTTCTTTCTTCAACTCTTCAGCCATCATTGCAGCCTTTAGTAATAAAAAAGTTTGTTGGTAGAATAAAATTCTTAATGAAATGTTAGTGATAATAAAACTGTGGAATTTATTAAAATAAAACTCATATATATATATATATATATATATATATATATATATATATATATACATAAAAAAAATTATTACTTACATCTGTTATTGCCTTTTTGGCTTTGTCTTCTGCATTCCTTGATTCTTGGATGGCTTCTTCCACTTCACTTTGGAGCTGAGCTACATCAGTTTCTAGTTTTTTCTTGGTGTTGATGAGACTAGTATTCTGGTGATTAAATGAGAGGCAAAAGTAAGGTGGAGGCTTTAAGAAAGATATACTTACAATTTGTGTTTTCCATGATGATTTAAAATTATGTTACCTGTGTGTGAAGGAGCTGAACACGTTCAGACACATCAAGAAGTTCTTGTTCTGCTACTTTACGTCCACGCTCAGTCTGTTCCAAGGCAGACCTCATTTCTTCAATCTCTGCAGTCATGAGGTTATTTCTTCTTTCAGAAATAGCCAGTTGTTCCTTCAGGTCTTCATTTCCTCTAAGGGTATCATCAAGGTGAATTTGAACATCCTAAATAAGAAATAATTGGTAATATTAGTATTCAGATTTCTAAAAATTAAATAGAAATGATAAAATCTAATAGTTAATTTGTTAATTTAACAGTAATTATAAGAGAAAATGAAAGTGAAATGCTATTGCATTGGAAGTCTATCTTCGGAATACGCCATTACCTTTAACTGTCCCTGCACATTCCTGAGTTGTTTCTGTGCTTCTGCTGCCTGACGGTTGGCATGGCTAAGTTGAATTTCCATTTCATTAAGATCTCCTTCCATTTTTTTCTTCAATCTTAGGGCATCATTCTTGCTTCTAATCTCGGCATCCAGGGTACTCTGCATTGTTTCCAAAGCTCTCTGGCTGTTTCTCTTTATCTGGTCAATTTCTTCATCTTTTTCTGCCAGTCTTCTATCAATATCAGATTTGACCTGAGTCAGCTCAAGTTGGACACGGAGAATCTTGGCTTCTTCATGCTCCAGTGATGCCTGTATGAATGAAATTATGAGTTTTTGATAATTGCTTTTTTTCTTATGATGTTGTTTTTTATTTGATTTTTTACACAATACACTCACCTCAGCTTCTTCAAGGGCTGACTGAAGTTCTGCCCTTTCTTGTTCAACCTGTTTTTTAACCTTTTCCAGTTCATGGATGGTTTTCCCTGCTCCAGAAATTTGTTCAGTGAGGTCTGTAATCTCATCTGTAAAAATAAATACAGAGATTCTTTTTATTTGAATGTTCTAGGATCATTCTATACATAAATAATTATAAGTTGGTATTGCTATGTGTTTATGCTTTTATTAGGAACATAGAGAATTACTGATTGTCGGTTACTTTGTATTTTCCATGCAATGCTTCTCTTTTTCTTTTATTCATTAACTCATAAAGACTGTGAGTTCTCTGTCTTTTTTTACATACTATTTTTGACTTCTTTTACACCCTTGCTTTCACTTTGTTATCTATTAAATTGTATTTATAATAAGAACAATTGCAATAATGCCAGTAATTATTATTAATTAAAATTTTGCTAATAATAATAATAATTAATACTAAAGTTCCTCACAACCAAAGGAGAAAGAGAAACTTAGCTAGTAGCAACAGTCATTGTTAGCGAATAAAAAGCAACTATCTTTTTCTTATTTAACAGTATTTCATTTATTAACATCAGAAGAAAAAAATGAACTAGCCGGAGTTCGATCCTGCAAAAATCTAGTTAATTTTGAAGGTACATTAATAACCATTATGTTACCATGGTGCTAGTAGATGAATATTAAGCAGCCAGCAGTCAAGAGATCAGACCCTGGAGTAAGATGGTTATAGTATTAGGTAGCTGAGTTTGCATAGAAAAATCCCAAATTATTAAGAAGATAGCAAGTCATTATTATCAAACAATTGGTGCATCATTGAGAGAATGTCCCAATGTGTTCAGAGGAGGTGGTCAGAGGAGGTTGGAACCTTAATAATTAGAAGCGCTACAAAAGGTTATATCATTGCTCTACAAATAACTGATAATAATAATAGTAATAGTAGATATATCTTCATTCATTTATATATCTTCTTCTCCTAGACAGAATATGGAACCTGCAAGAAAGGGACTGCCCAGCAAACTAATCAATGTTGACAGGATTATGAATTGGAGAGGGCTACACTAATGACTTAGGGTATTTAGCAGCACCCAGAACCAGAAAGTTTGTAGTAACCCATTACTTACTTTGTAAGTTCTTATTTTCTCTCTTGATTGTTTCCAGCTGATCTAATGCTTCTTCATAGGAATTCTTCATCTTGAAGATCTCAGTGCTGAGAGACCTGGATTCTTTCTGAGATGCTTCCAGTTCAGCTTGAGTTTCTTCATATTTCTGCTTCCATTCTGCTAGTACCTGAGTAATAAAATAAAGTCATTTAATTGCAAAATTATATTGGTGGATATATCATGTTTTCAGTTATTTTAAACAATACAAAGTTAAGATGAATTATATTCCTATTTTCCCACTTGCCATTTTTCTCTAACATTTGCTTCTCTAAATGCTGCAACCGATTTTCTATCGCACATTTTCTTGTTGTTTTTCTTACTCTCCTTTAAAGATTTAATTATTTATTTATCAGTTTCTCATTCTATAGTTTAGATGCCCTTTTGTCTGTGGAATCTGTTTTCTAAGAATTTCCACAAGTTTATATCAAGAAGAATCTTACAAGTACACTAGCAAATGCATTTAAAATTACCATCATAATACCTTGTCAAAGTTTTTCTGCTTCTTATCAAGAGCCGCACAGGCGGAATGAGTTCTTTCAACATCAACCATAAGATCTTCCACTTCCCCTTGCAGTCTCTGTTTTGTCTTTTCCAGAGATGAGCACTTGGAATTTACAGCCTCAATTTGTTCTTCAGCTTCTTGGAGGCGCTGAGCAAGTTTCTTTCTATTATACAAATCAACATTTACACATCATGAAAGTAATTGATGCATAAGCACAATTCTTTTTTTTTTGTACCTGTAATGTAAATGTATAATTGATAAGTCTCCAACAGTTGTGTATAATGCTCTTTTAAAAATATCCTTGTGGTTGTGAAATGTTGTGGTTAAGTCACTACAAAACATAATATACTTCTACCAAATATATTTTCATAGTCTCACTAAATGTATTCCAAATACATCAAAGAAGGTATAACCAAGCCTTGGATCTGTGTTTGTAAATGTACGTATATAGTTATTAAGCATACTTGGCATCTTCCAGTTCCTCTGTTCTCTGAATTGCATCAGTCTCATATTTTGTACGCCATTGGGCGACTTCTCCATTGGCCTTAGACAATGAGCGCTGTAGTTCACCCTTGGCTTCTTGTTCCTCTTCATATTGTTCTCGGAGCAAGTCACAATCATGACGGGCAGATTGCAAAGCATGAGCAAGGGCATTCTTAGCCTGAATGAGAATTTTTATTTTAATATATAATGTATGTGCATGAACATGTCATATCTTTCGAGATAAGCGTATTCCTCTCAGTATTTTAATATTTTTTAATCAAATTTACAAAAACACTAATTGCAGGATAATTATAAAATATTCTGAAATATTCTGAAGGAGAATGGCAATTATATCAAACTCTTTGCTGTTAAAACACACCTTTGTCTCTTCCTCTAGGTGTCTTTTAAGTTCTTCAATTTGTTGGGTAAAAGCTTGCTTGCCTCTTGTTAGCTGAGAAATAAATGACTCCTTTTCATCCAACACACGAGAGAATTCACCTAATTCAAGAAATGTATTCCAAAAATTAGCAACATTATTGATTCTTTAAACCAATAATAGGTACAGATTTCTTATGGATATATACTTACCATTCTCTGTTTGAAGCCGAGCTCTTTGAGTATTTAAGTCATTGATTACTCTCTGGTGTTCTTCCTCTTTAGTTTTAATTTCACTAAATTGGTCCTCTAATGTTCTGCATATCTTTTCCAGGTTTGCCTGTCAATGGAGCAAACAGAATATATTATTTTTCAATCGAAATGAATTAAATGTGAAAAATGCCAATACCATAGAAAATCTGTGTAGGACGTACTTTGGCTTTGGATACAGTTTCCATATTACTGGCAAGGTCATCAATTTCCATCTTAAGTTCACTCTTTTCTTTTTCCAGTTTCTGCTTAACACGTTGAAGGTTGTCAATTTGTTCCCCAAATTCAGCTACACTATCTGCATGCTTCTTTCGGAGACCAGCAGCAGTGGCTTCATGGTGAAGTGTGGCCTCTTCAAGGTCACGGCGCATCTTCTGGAATTCAGCTTCACGTTTCTTGTTCATCTCAATCTGCAGAGATGTTGCCCCACCTGCTTCCTCCAGACGCTCACTGATCTCTTCTAGCTCCCTAGAGTGGTCAGAACGCTGCTTCTCTGCCTTTGCACGGGCTGTACGCTCAGCTTCAATTTCTTCTTCAAGTTCCTCAATACGGGCCTAGATAGTTAATAATATGTACTTCAAATTCTATAGTTTTCAGCAAATCTATTTTCCCCCCACTATTTTATAACATTATATCATTATTCTACTTTATTATTATTCTACATTATTGGTCAATGCTTTACATCTTGCTCAATGCAATGCAGCATTTTCTACAAACTGTGATATTAATAAAAAACTATACCTGAAGCTCTTTTATTTTCTTCTGCAGCTGAGAAGCAAGAACCTGTTCATCTTCAATCTTGCTCAGAAACTGACTTATTTCAAAGTCTTTCCTGTTGAAAATATATGTAGTTTTATTGGATCTTCTAGTATAATGTTTGTTGTAATTTTGAGATATCCAGACAACAGTTGTTCAATTTTCATGCAAATAAACTCTTACTTTTTAAGTTTTTCATCCAATTGCTGCCTGTCATTTTCCAAATCCATTGTAGACTCCTGAGCTAGTTTCAGGTCACCCTCGAGCTTCCTCTTTGCTCTCTCCAAGTCCATGCGGAGCTTCTTCTCTTGCTCCAGAGATCCTTCAAGCTACATAAACATTTAATAATTTAGCGACACAAATTTTATTTTCACAATTCATTTAGAAGTATTACAATTGTCTATTTTGCACATACATCATCAACTTGTTGTTCCAACTTAGTTTTCGCTTTGGTGAGTGTGTTGACTTTGTCTTCCTCAGCTTGCAGGTCATCTAAGGTCTGTTGATGTGCTTCTTGGAGGGCTTTCTTCTCTTTAGTTAGTTTTGCAATATTCTCATCTAGAATTGCCATTTCTTCAGTAAGGTTTTTAACCTTGATAATAAAAATATTTCAATTATAATAATTATTAGAAACATCAACAAACATTTTCTGTGAAATGGACATATTTGGCAGGAATGATCTCAGAATCAATCTTATTAGACTTATGTTAAGTTGGTTATATTATAAAGCCTGCAAGACATTTTTGTAGGAAAAAAGGTTAATCACAAAGTAATGTCATAATTTCCAATCAATGGATTGTTCATAAATTATTATTATTCTTTACTATTGACAATTCACTACCTTTTGTAAATTTATACAACTATTGTGAATATAGTATAGAAGATAAAAGAATAAACATTAATTTATAGAATGTGCCAATTAAATTGTATATATATATATATATATATATATATATATATATATATATATATATATATATATATATATATATATATATATATTAATACTACTAATATTGCAGAAAGGTAACATTAATCACCTTATTTTCTGTAGCATGTTTCTCTTTCTCTACTTTAGCTAAGGTCAGCTCAAGGTCATCAATATCTTTTTTCAGTTCAGAGCACTCATCCTCAAGTTTTCTTTTCTTCGCAGTCAGTTCAGCATTAGATTCTTCTTCATCTTCCAGCCTCTCATTGAACTCTTTGATTTTTGCCTCCAATTGAATCTTGGCTTTAATGAGCCCTTCACATCTCTCTTCTGCATCTGATAGACTCTCTGATTCCTGTGATAGGGTTTTGAAAATCAAACATAAGTCACAGAAGACTGGATCCAAGCATTGCTGTTAAATTAATGGACTTCCTTTATTAACAATATTGGTTGAAATGCATTGTGCAAAATATTATTTATGGAACATGCAAGATACAATAATATTTTTGCAATATGCAAATGGTTAGAAAAGATATTATTATTTAAGAAATCTAGCCAGAACAAAAGAGGGACATACAGACTGCACTTGAAGAGCCAGGTCATTCTTTTCCTGAAGAATGGACACCATTTTCTCCTCTAGCTCCTTCCTTCTGGCTTCTGATTTTACCAAGCTTTCTTTTGTCTTCTCAAATTCTTCCTTCATATTGGCCATCTCCTTTTCAGACTCAGCACTCTTCAACAAAGGCTTAATTTTGAAGAAGAGTTTCATCCATGGCCAATGTTTGACATTCATGAATGAGCGGATGTTGTACTGAATGCAGAATACGGACTCCCTTAGAATTAAACAGAGATTTGTTCAGCATTTAAACAAGGAAATTGTTTTGATATAAGGTGTATAAAGACTACCTTCTTTCCATCATCTTCCTGAACTCTTCCCTCATGAGAAATCCTCTACACATAGCCTGAGTACGGGTGATCAGCTGAGCTAACTTATCATCTCGCATTTCTTCAAGTAGACCCAAAAGACCAGCCTTGAAGAACACCTAACAAGTACAGAAATAGTTATGGAATGGAAATTAGATCAGGTTTTAATTGTATATTAAAGGGATTGTAAACACCTTGACATTTTTTAAATAAAATATTTAGTTATGCATACTGAAACAACTTTGCATTCTAATTTCATTATTTATTTTGCCCCCTTTCAAGCTATTTGTCTCTGAAAATTAAGGATTTTCTAATTCTTGAAATGCACCTTGCTGGCTTTTCAAGGCTAACCCTACTACAACTTTTTCCCTAATTGGCTTTAACTGATAACAACTGCAAAACAATTTTCTTTATACTAACAGTATGAATGTGGCTAACAAATGGTTGTGGAGTTTGGTTATTGGAAAACAGTTGCAGTAAAAAGGATGTTAATTTGTTTTAAAAACATTTATACTTGGCTGATATGTTATTCTCTAGCAAGACAACAGAAATGTATTGTAATTTAAAAGTGTTCACTGTCCCTTTAAGTTTTTTTCTTCTTTTATGTAAATTTTCATGACAGATAGGGCGTGCAATTTTAAACAATTTTCCATTCTACTTTTATCATCAAAATTGCTTTATTCACTTTCTTTTCTTTTGTTGAAAGCTAAACCTAGGTAGGCTCATATGCTAGTTTCTAAGCCCTGGAAAATAAAATTGTGCTCACTGCTGTAGAGTTATTTATGATTCAGCACTAATTTGCTAAAATGCAAGTCTGTCAAAAGAATAGAGATAAGGGGGAAGTCCGCAGAGGCTTAGATACATAATATAAAATAGTTGATTATGCAAAAAAAAATAATACAAATTTTCAAGACTGTCCCTTTAACTTTAGTTTGTTCAGTGTTATAATGCATCTAAAAAATCTGACATTATTTATTGTGTCTTATTTAAGTAATACCTTAGTGTGTCCAAATTTGTACTGTGTATGATCAACATCAATAGACCCAAGAAGTTTCTCTGAAGCCTTCTTGCTATCAATAAACTGGCCCTCAGGAATAGCGCTTGCATTGAGAATCTTGTAACTGTAATTAAAATGTCAATATTTCTCATTAGAGACAGTTTGGCTCGTAACTACATATAATTTATTATTAACTGGAAATTCACAAGAGATCATCACAGTCCCACGTTTCATTCAACCAGAATTATTATGCAAAGTTCCTATATTAAAGGCACATGGACATCTTTATTAAATTTAGATAATTCATTTAAACAGCTTTCCAACTTCTAATATCAAGTTTTCTGTGTTATTTTGATATCTTTTGTGCACTATGGCAGCACAGTTAGCAACAAGGTTGAGATATATATATACCGTATATATATATATATATATATATATATATATATATACAGTATATGTATAGTATAGTTTATATGTGTAAATATGTATAGACATATATGTATACACATATACATGTATAAACATATACACATATATATGTGTGTGTATGTATATATATATATATATATATATATATACACATACACACAGAGAGAAGCACACTCACAGGAACGAACAACTGGCTCAATAATATTATTAGCCTGTTCTATGGTGATTTACCACCTGGGTGCAGCTTCTTTTAGTCCAGTAATGCTTTTCACAGAGAAGAACTTTCCTATAGTATATCAGTCTGATCCCGCCTATTACGGTCAGTCCAGCACCGAAATACCAGGCAATTCCTCTCTGAACAAGGAACACAGCAACCCCAGACAATTGTTTCAGCCTTCATTGGGCCTCGTCAGTTTGAGGATGTTTGCATTAGGCAAGTATTACTAATAATACATTTATTTTGACTGATTAGAATCCAGTCTTCAGTTAAACATTAACCTTAACGTCGCTGAACCCAATTTTTTTCTTTCATGATTCAGATAGAGTATGCTATTTTAAGCAACTTTCTAATTTACTCCTATTATCACATTTTATTCATTCTCTTGGTATGTTTATTTGAAAAGCAAGAATGTAAGTTTAGATGCCGGACCATTTTTGGTGAACAATCTGGGTTATCCTTGCTGATTGGACAGCACTAATAAACAAGTTCAGTCTATGGTTCTGAACCAAATATTTTCTGGCTCCTTAGCTTAGATGCCTTGTTTTTCAAATAAAGATAGCAAGAGAACGAATAAAAATTGATAATAGAAGTAAATTATAAAGTTGCTTAAAATTGCATGCTCTATCTAAATCATGAATGAAAAAAATGTGGGTTCAGTATCCCTTTAAAACAAACACTATTAAAGTAAATTAATTACTTTAATGGTACAAATTGTTAGTATATTTCTATATATATTTATATATATATAAAATAGATTTTAAGTGAATAATACATACCGCTGCTTGAAGTCAGCGTACAGAACTCTGCTAGGGAAGCCTTTCCTGCAAATTCTAATTCCTTCCAATACACCATTGCACCTAAGTTGATGCATGACCAAGTAGTGGTCCATGGAACCTGTAATATGTAAATTAATTAATATGTAAAGAGTCCTCAATCAGTAACTATCACAAAGTTAAGTTTCTTATGTAATTTAAAATTAAAATACCAGGTGTCTTTGTCTCATTAGGGATGAGACAACGCACAAAGTGAGGGTGAGTGCTTCTTAAGTTGGACATCAGTTTGTTCAGGTTTTCCTGTGGAATAAAGATGTGTAATTAAATTAGTGTTAACAGGTCTGTGTATATAACCAAGCAAGACCGGCCGGACAACTTGCAGTGTTCCTTAGGAGTAGGACAGAGGAACAATGAAAATTGTCCAATTATTTGATTTCTATCTTTTTGGAAAATAATATAATTTTTTTTATTGAAAAATAAAAACAGCTACATATTATCTTGTCAAGAGCTGCATCCATCCCTACAAAGGTTTTTGTGTGTCCCTTATCAGCAGTCACCAGAAAAATGACATTAGCAATTTTTAGACGTTCCATTCTTTTTATTAGTTAATTAAGCAGATGTATTTGTACCTAATTTCATAAATTTGATTAGTCTATACGGTTAAATTAATTATTTAATTAATTTATTTATTTATTCTGGCTAATTTCTTACTTATTTGTTAAGAAAAATGATGACTTGAACCCAATTTTATTTTGAGGCTTTATCTTTACTATAAATGTGAGTTTAATGTGATTTGGTTTCCCACAAAAGTAAAATTTGTGTGTTTGCACAGGCCTATTTATATATTTGTCCTTATCTAAGTCAAATGTTTAATTGACATGGGAAGCAGCATTAAAGGGACATAATACTCATATGCTAAATCACTTGAAACTGATGGAATATAGCTGTAAAAAGCTGACAGGAAAATATCACCTGAGCATCTCTATGTAAAAAAGGAAGATATTTTACCTCACAATTTCCTCAGCTCAGCAGACTAAGTTCTGTGTAAAAAGTTATACTCAGCTGCTCCCAGCTGCAGGTAAAAATAAAATAAAAATGAAGAAATGAACAGCAGCCAATCAGCATCAGCAGTGCTGAGGTCATGAACTCTTACTGTGATCTCATGAGATTTGACTTAACTCTCATGAGATTTCATAGTAAGCTTCCTTTACCTGATTGGTGAAATAATATGAGAGTTCATGAGGCTCATCCTTTCAGCTGTCCCAAGACAGACACACTAAAATGCTGCTTAGAAATCCTTTACAATGGGAGGTGGCTACTGAGGAACTTTTGAGGTAAAATATCTTTCATTTTTACATAGAGATGTTCAGGAAATATTTTCTAGTCAGCTTTTTACAGCTATGCTGCATCACTTTCAAGTGTTTAAACATTTGGGTATTATGGCCCTTTAATTGTATTTAAATGAAAATATTTACCCTGAAAAGAGCAGATACAGTCTGGAAAGAAGAGCCCTTCTTCTTTGCTCCCTTTTTGCTACCCTCTGCAAAAACAAACAAAGAAAATATTTAAAATATGAATACAATAATTATTGCCCTAGAATCTTGTGATGAATGAAAGGGTTTTATTCATATTTAGAAACATCACTAAAATTAAGTATGCAACATGGTACAATATGACTTTTAGTATAAAGCAGCATTCTCTCATTTTAAAATAAAGAAATTTGTTTTATGGGCTACAACTGAATTCATCTGCCAGATCTAATGCATAATGTTTCAGGAATTTAAGACATTACACAGACGATGAATTCAATGGATTAAAATAACATGAATACATTTGTTAGTGAATGTTATTCTTTCAATAGTTTGCTTGGCTAACTATGGCCTAGTTTCTATTGATGTAGTAAACTGTGTTCATTTGTGGTAATAAAAAATGTTTCCAATAAAGTCTGTTGAGAGGTTTCATGTTACCACCATTTTAAAGAATTTACTACAGCACTGGAAAATGGAACAATACGTAGGGATGGGCGAATGTTTCGCAACATTCAAAAAATAAAAACTAATTTTAACACATTTGTTCGTTTTGAATTTAGAATGTTTTTACAACATTCTAACATTTGTTTAATGTAATAGTATGTCTAATGCTTTCTTTAAATGTAATATTCTAATTATGCAATATTCAAATTCAAAAAATTCTAATTTATATATTTGTAATAGTATTTCTAATGTTTTCTTTAATTGTAGTATTCAATTTATGCAATATTCGAAATAGAAACATTCAAATTGATATATTTGTATCTATTATGTATCAATTTACTAAATTCCCTACCACATGAACCATTGAACTTCTGAATAGTATTTATTAAATCGAATGTTATATTCCAAATTTCGAATGTGGACATTCAATCTAATTATAAACATTTGAATTCGAAAGTGACATTCGAAAACTGAAAATAGCATTCAATTATAGAAATTTTAAGAATATTCGTATCTTATCAACATTCAATTATGTAAATCTAATGTCTACAATAACATTCGTTCTAACATTCAAATTGAATATAAACACATTCGCCCATCCCAACCAATAAGGAGCAGCATGCTCATAAAGTCACCAGTTACCATCAGGGTTCTTTCTTCACAGTCAAGGGACATAATACCCAAAATATTTATTTCATGACTCAGATAGAGAATTGAATTTTTAAAAAGTTTCCAATTTACTGCTATTATCAAATTTGCTTCTAGATAGGAAACGTGTGCATGTCTAGAGAATTACACAACAGGAAATAATGCTGCCATCTAGTGTTCTTGCTAATGTATAACAAAACTGCTCCCATATAGTGCTACTGACACAAGCACACTTCATCCCTGCTTTTCAACCCAGGATAACATGAAAACAAAAAAAAATTGATAATAAAAGTAAATTGGAAAGTTATTCAAAATGGTATGCTCTATCTGAATCATAAAAGACAAATCTTGTGTTTTTTGTCGCTTTAAAAGTGCAAACACAAATTCTCTAGGTTTTTTTATTTTTTTATTATTGCACTATTTCTTCCATGTAGATAGTGTAAAATCCTCTATAATTTATTGTTTGCAGTAGAATGTCCTTTATATCTTTCCTTTAGCATAATTCAACTATCCTTTATGATTCCCAGCAGAGATATCATTGTATTCTGTCATATAGAAGGATTGGTTTTGAAGATATTATACCTTTGTAAGACTTTGTGAAAAATAATAAAATAAATACCTCCTTCTGCGCCGGGGTGTGCAGCATAAAGAAATGCTAGCAGTTTCACAGCAGACTTCTGGTACAGCCCCACAACAGTTTCATTCAGTGGGTCCTTATTCTTCTCTAGCCAGCCAGTGATGTTGTAGTCCACAGTTCCAGCATAGTGGACAAGGGAGAAGTGGGCCTCAGCTTTGCCTTTTCCAGGCTTTGGCTTCTGGAAGTTGTTGGACTTGCCGAGATGCTGGTCGTATAGCTTGTTCTTAAAGGAAACGTCTGTTGCCTTGGGGAACATGCACTCCTCTTCAAGGATGGAGAAGATTCCCATTGGCTGAAGAAAGGAATATTAATTTAACATTTTACATTTGTTCAAATATTTTACCTAAATTAAAGGGACAGTCAACCATAGACTTGTTATTGTTTTAAAAGATAGATAATCCCTTTATTACCCATTCCCCAGTTTTGCACAACCAACACAGTTATATTAATGTACTTTTTACCTCTGTGATTACCTTGTATCTAGGAACCTTCTTCCAGCCCCCTGATCACATGACTGTGACTGTTTATTATCTATTGTCTTAAATTTAGCATTGTATTGTGCTAGATCTTAAATAACCCCCTGTGCCTGAACACAGTGTTATCTATATAGCCCACGTGTACTTTCTGTCTCTTTGTGTTGAAAAGAGATTTAAAAAGCATGTGATAAGAGGCAGCCCTCAAGGGCTTAGAAATTAGATATGAGCCTACCTATGTTTAGTTTAAACTAAGCATACCAAGAGAAAAAAACAAATTTGATGATAAAAGTAAATTGGAAAGTCGATTAAAATTAAAAGTCCTATCTGAATAATGAAAGTTTAATTTATACTTGACTGTCCCTTTAACACATAATTTACTTAAAGAATTAAACATCCACATTTTTATGGAAATTACCAGATCCATAGAGGGTCAGCAAAGTGAAAATTAAACTTGGATTGTATAGAGCAGTACATTTTAAACAACTCCAATTTACTTCTATTATCAATGTTGCATATTTCTCTTTATGTCCTTTGTTAAAGAGTAATCCTAGGTGAGCTCGGGAGCATGCTCATGTCTTTTGCTATCTGGCAGCAGTGTTTGCAACAATGTTTATAGGAATGTTATGCATGTAAAGGTACAATTAGTACGGAAATAAAACAGATGGGATACTTTGAGCAATATGTGGTTTAATTTACATTTCAATCTCTAATTCAGCACAGAGCATTATGTGTTTTGTTCTGTGTCTTTGCGCAAAAATATGCAACTAAAATAGAAAAGTTAAAACAAATTTTAAACCTGAGCATACTGATGTTAAATCTTCCACTTACATACCTCCCAACGTTTGTGGCTAGGTATAGGGGGCTCAATGGTTGAGGGGGACAGTCACCATTTTGAGGTGGGGCTGTAATGCAAGGGGACAGGTTCATAGGTGGATAGTGGGTGGGATTATGGGCATGCCTGGTCAGTATGTGGGCGTGTCTGTGCAGTTTGTGGGTGTGTCTGTGCAGTTTGTGGGCGTGTCTGTGCAGTTTGTGGGTGTGTCTTGGCATTCTGTGAGCAGGTCTAAGGAAATTATTGCAAATAGGGGCATGTGACTGTCTGAAAGGGACAGCAGAACAGAGCTTAGAATTAGGGACTGTCCCTCTCAAATAGGGACAGTTGTTAGGTCTTAGATTATAATACTAAAGGGCCTATTCTTTAAATTTTTTCAGATCAGATGTGGTTTTTCAAACTGACCCTTCGCAGAAGCTACCATAGTGGAATTATTGGGAAAAAAGGGCAGTCCCTGCGAGTGGCAAATGGCTCCTTTATAAAGTAATGGAGTTCGCTGGAATGGGAGAATTAGCTCCATAGAGTGAAGTTATCAGGTAGTGGGGGGCACTTTAAATATTAAATCCTGCAGCCGATATATGCGTATATGCATGTGCTGTTCTATTAGGGTTATAGGCATTTCGAGTGTTTTAAGAGAGACAATTTCATATACGCCCATGGAAAGCCCATGTTCAGCCCATTTTTCGCAAAAGCAACAATTACGCTTTATATTTTGTACAAGTACAAAATTCAATGTTTTTAATCCACATCCAGTGCACTTAAATTTCGATTTTCACCGTGCATATTTAATATGATATATTACAAATTTACATGCAAATTTAAATTTTTTGATAAAATACGATTTTTGGTGAACAATTTTGTTATGATTTTTGATGCACCTTAACAATACATTTTTTTTCTGCGTATTTTTAAGTGAATGGTTCAATTATTCGTTTTGTATGATTTTTAGTAATGTATGCATCCAATTCCTATACTAATATGCCATATACACCCCTTAGCGAGCCACTCTGTTTTCAGGGTAAAAAGTGGCTTTATAGAATTCCACCAGGGAAATAGAAATGCTGGTGAGCATTATTATACAATCTCATCAGCCCAGAGAGTTATAGAGAAATCAATTAAATTTGTTTGCTTTACTTTTTTTGTAGATTTTTAACTAAACTGTTAATTGCCCGAGACTGCAGTAGATAGATTAAAATGTAAATTTACAGATCATACAAGTGGTTACATTATGTTTTCAGAACTTACCTTCTCAATAAGCTCAATGCAGGCAGCCAAGTCCATTCCAAAGTCAATGAACTCCCACTCAATACCTTCCTTCTTGTATTCCTCTTGCTCCAGGACAAACATGTGATGGTTGAAAAACTGTTGCAGTTTCTCATTGGTGAAGTTGATGCAGAGCTGTTCTAAGCTGTTGTACTAATGAATAAGCAGAAACATTATTAAAGGGATATTCTGTTCAAAAATAAAATGCAAACAGCATTTTATATAATGAAGCTGGTAAGTGGGGCTTTTATCATGTCACCAATTATACAAATTGAGTCAATACCATATGACACCTTAGACTCTATAAGCAAGTGCTGTGTTTAAAATGCTGGTGCACAGAGCACACTTAAGTAAACTCGTAAACTCTTGGAACAGCTATAGGTTTTGCTAGAAACATTTTTGCTAATATATTTTTGGCTGGGATGTGCCTTTAAGTAGAGTAATAATTATACTATATATTGCACTGCCTTTTAGTAATCAATACTAGGACACTTACATCAAAGATCTCAAAGCCAGCAATGTCCAAGACACCAATGAAATGCTGCCTTGGTTGCTTTGTATCCAGTTGCTGGTTGATACGGAAGACCATCCACAAGAACATCTTCTCATAAACGGATTTCCCCAAGGCACCAACATTGTTGCAAACCTTTAAGAAATTAACATTTTACATATTAGTTTAATAGATACAAGTACATCAAGTGCCATAATTACTTATTGTAAAGATAATATTTTTTTTTTTTTAATTTGTATCTTTTTTTGAAATGTGGCTTCTTTTAATAAGAGTGTGCTGAGGTTGGCTCAGGAGCGTGCACATGTCTTGAGCACAAATTCCACAGCACTATAAACATAGGTATTATATGCAAATGTGGCATTTATAGGAGACAAATGAGTAGAGGGCCCTGCCAAGAGTGGGCATTGTTGGAAATCATCTCTCATGAAGGTGATCTACAAAATTTCTGGGCTCAAAGGCTTACATGCTAAGGGGGTTCATTGGATGAAAAGAAGAGAATAGGAACTGAGGTTATAAAATTATAGTGTATATTGTTTGCATCCTTGAACAGTACAGTCTTTAAGGAGAGCTTGGAATTTTGAAAACTAGGGGAGAGTCTTGTGGAGCAAGTCAGATAGTTCCACAAGATAGGAGCCAATTTGGATAAGTCCTACAGATGGGAATGTGAGGAGGTAACAAGAGAGTAGGAGAGATCATTCATGATGAGAATGAAGGGGACACTATATGGCAGATGTGTTTGAAACATGGTTTGTAATAGTGCTTTATACTAAGTTCATAGGAGACATGCAATCCACAGAACCAAACTAGATGCTGTCATGGAAAAGAGGTACATTTCTACAAAGCATTCCAAGAGGAACAGGTAAAATTACTAATATTGATAACATTGTAGGCTGTGTCTAAATTAGAAATGTTTAATGCAGGCTTCCATGTCTATCTGCAACAGAAAAAAACCTTCTACCTGTTGGACAGTTTGACCTTTGGTCACATATTCATTCCCAACTTTCACTCTTGGGTAGCACAAGGCCTTCAGTAAGTCAGCAGAGTTCAAACCCATGAGGTATGCAGCTTTGTCCGCAACTAGAAAACAGTTGTAACAAATTATTTAGAGACTTAATATGTTGTGAAATGCTGAGGAAATGTGTATATTCTTCTGACCACATAGTAGCCATTTCTGATGTTAATATTAACATTGTACTCATTACTTGTTATACAAATTTCTTAAAGGGACAGTAAACAACTTGAGATTTTCATTAGTTAGTTATTCTTAATGAAACAACTCTGCAGTATATTTTTATTATTTCTTTTTCCCCCTTTTCAATTAAGTAAACTCTGAAAATTTAGGATTTTGTAATTTTCAGAATTTTAAATTCACCCTCCTGATGTCTCAAGGCTAACATTGCTACATATCTACCCCATTTGGTTTTAACTGATAACAGCTACAAAACAATGATTTTTATTCTAAAATTATGACCATGACTAACCTTGTTGTCTGAAAATGTAATTTCTTGCAGTGATATTAATAGATAAAAAAAGTAACAGCAAGTAAATCAGGATTGTGCACACAATCCAGTGTTAATAAAGTTTTTACAACAGTTAAAGACATGTCTCACCCTCTGTGCCATCAGGCTCAGCCTGCTCCTCTCTTTGCTTCTGCTTGAACTTCATGTTGCCGTAGTGCATGACGGCACCAGTCAGTTTGTAGATACCAATTTTCTCATCAGCATTAAAGCCCAGGATATCAATGGCACTCTGTTTAATGAAATTGAAGAGATTATGCAGACTTGTGTTGATGTTTATACTGATAAAATATAGTAGCTCAATGTGTGTGCCAGTTTTCATTCCAATATCTGTATTGTAGGATGGTAAGTAAATAAGGCGGCCCATCTATTTCCAGAACACAGACAACCACACTGACTTGCAACTTCCACTTGTGTAAAATGTATCAGTGTAGTGTTACATGATATGGTGCAATTAGTAATTATGTGATTTAGGGTAATTAAAGGGATAGGAAAGTTAAAATTAAACTTGCATGATTCAGATAGAGCAGGTCATTTTAAGACACTTTTAAATTCACTTCTATTTTCAAATGTGCTTAGTTCTCTTAGTATCCCTTGTTGAAAAATGAATATGCACATATTATACACTAGTGGGAGCTGCAGCTAATTGGTGCCTGCAGACATTTGTCTCTTGTGATTGGCTAAATAGATATTTTCAGCTTCCTGTCAGTAGTGCAATGCTGTCCCTTCAGCAATGGATAACAAGAGAATGAAGAAAATTTGATAATAGAATTAAATTGGAAAGTTGTTTAAAATTGTATGTTCTATCTGAATCATAAAGGAAAATGTTGGGGTTTACTATCCCTTTAATACAGCAACACATTTTACTGTTGAAGCAATAAAACCAAACAATGCTTGTATTATAAACCAATGTGTATATTCCAATCTGTGCCAAGAGCTTTTAAGGTAAATTAAGTGTAACAGGCTATTTTCAAACTCAGATTTATTCCAGTCAATAAGAAAAATAATTCTAACGGTTTTTAATTGACTTTGTATTGTGTTAGCTTTTTCCTTTTCATTATCAGCTTTACACATGCTCAGTTCATAAAATGACTTCCATTTTGTTTTAATAAATTATGTTTGGTGTCTAAATATCGAAATGTAAAGTTTATTTTCTATAATATAGCATTTATAAAGCAATATGTACCACCAGGTTGAAACGAATGCTTCAATTTATCTCTCTTTTTTTGATAAGAACAAATAGGCATCGATATAAAACAGGCAATAAAGGGTCCAAGGACTGAACTTTGCAAACAATTACTGTGCAGAAAATGACAATGTTAAAGTAACTATCTAACAGGACTTCCTCTAAGCCTTTGTATGCATAATGAAAGTATTTTGCTTAATGTTTCTTTAATGCCTGCAAAGGGGTGGAACAAATAGTTAAAATCAGCTCTTGCTTTATACTAACAATCGGGAGCTGAATCCGGTGATTGGTGGCTATAGATATATGCCAACCCTAATTCGTTCATTTTTAGCTCTAGTAAGGAAGTGCATCACCAGCCCATAGCTGACATTATCTATTTCTTTACTCCATTGTGACAAGCAAGGCATATGCAATGGCACTTATCCGTAAATATAAATATATATATATATATATATATATATATATATATATATACATATGTATTTTTTTTATTTATTATTATTTTTTGTATTATTATTTTTTATAAATGTCTCATTTTTCATTTGCTGAACGTTTTTTTTATTTCATTTAGGTCTGCAACAAGCGTGAGAAATCACCAGGAACATAATGCTGATGTATCTGGGATACTATAATAGATTTAAAGCACTTCACACAGATTGCAATACTGCTGGTAAAAAATATATATTAAAAAACTGAGTAGTATAATATCACTTTACATGGCTATTTCTAAAAGATTGGAATATTTCCCTATCCTTCCAGTGACTCGTTGGCATAAAATGTGGTGGATAAGAACTGTGGTGGCACAGCACATTTGTGAATGAGACCCAACAGTATATTTTAGAAACTTACATCAGTTGCCATTAATTCTTCTTGGTCATCAATACTAGCCACTGTGATCTCCCCTTGACTGACAAAAGGGTAGTCATATGGGTTGGTGGTAATAAGGAGAGTTTCTAATACACAAAAAAAAAATCATATGAGCAATTTTAAAATATATGTATGTGTTTAAAATTAAGGGGTTTGATAAGGATAGAAGGCAGAGGGTTTCATTTAAAATAATGCATTCAATTGAGGTGTCAGTTACTAGTGTTGTTCCCCAGGGGTCAGTGCTTGTCCCTGTTTTTTTATTTTTTTTAACATGTTCATCAGTGGTAGTGGGCTCCAGGGGAAGCTGTGCTTATTTGCTGATGATTCAAAAATGTGTAACTTTATGTTCCAGGAGGGGTGGATCAAATGAACAGTGATTTTGAAAAATTGGAGTACTGGGCAAAATAAATGGGATCTAACATTTTATATTACCAAGAGCATAAGTATACATCTCAGATCCAAAAACCCAAAGGTCAATTACGATCTCATTGGTACATTACTGATTGTAATTAAAGAGAAAAGTGACTTGGGAATTGTTATTTTAGATTATTTAAAATTGGGAAGAAAATGCATCAGTGCAGCCAGTATGGCCAGCCGAATACTTGGCTGCATTCGTAGAAATATCAAGATTATTGTGCCACTTTACAGAGCACGAGTTAGGCCTCATCTGGAATACTTAATACAGTTCTGGAGACCTTATCTCCAGAAGGATATAAATAAACTAGAAACTGTACAAAGGAGGGCTACTAAAATGGTACATGGTTTAAAATATGAAACATACAAAGAAAGAATCAATTATCTAAACATGAAAAGGTGTTATGATCGATCATTGGAACTTACAAATATATGAAAGGACATAAAAAAGTGGAAGCTGAAAGCAATTTGCACAAAAAAAGCAATACCAAAACAAGAGGTTGCAATCTTAAGTTAGAGGCTAGAAAATTCTAGGGAAATGCAAGGAAGCATTTTTTTTTTTACAGAAAGGGTGGTGGGTTCATGGAATAAACTTCCAATAGAGGCGGTAAACACAAGGACTGTAAACATTTAAAAAAAAAAGCTGTGACATTCATTAAGCTATCCTAAGAAAAAAGTTACAAGTATTATGGGAAGATTTGATGGGCCTTTTTGGTTCTTATCGGCCATCTAATTATATTTTTCTATATGTTTTGCAATAACTTACCAATTAAATGTGGTAATTTATTGGACATAATCTGATAGAAAATGTGGTAACTCCTTTCTGCTGATAACTGGAATGTTACCCTGGATTTTTCCAGAAGATCTAGGAAAATAAACAAACAATATGGAATGTTTGATATTCAGATTTTTTATTCAATATAAAAAAAATTGCTGAAACTTACAAGTTTCAATATCTGCAGAAGCCAATTTTCCAGTGGCGCCAAAATGAATTCTGATGAATTTACCCTAAAAAGTAAACAGATTATAATATTAGAAATGTGTTCATAGTAGAGAAAAACAATAAGCCAAAGGAGACACTCAAACTTTTTCAATAGTTAGTGGAAGAGATAATAAGATTTCCAGAATATTTCCACCTCTGCTATAAGACTAGTATTGGTGCTATTTCATATACCACAAAAACTAAACAACTATATTTTTATTAGACGTATTTGGTTCATTTTTTGTTGTGTTTTTTTTTGGACAAATGCAACAAATATTGCTTGGGCCAAAAATTCAAATTCATAATTTTTTTTAATATTTTGCTAAAGTTCATATTAACGCAAAATGTGAATAAAAATGAGTGAAACATAACTTACAAAACGGGAGGAGTTGTCATTCCTCACAGTCTTGGCATTACCAAAAGCTTCAAGCAGGGGGTTTGCTGAGATGATTTGATCCTCCAGAGTGCCCTGAAATACCAAAATGAACCTTGTAAAATATACAATTAGCTTTATATTTAAATAATAAAGAACCTTTATGTTACATTTATTTAGGAAAAATATAAAGTTTATGGTTTTAAATAAACTGTTTATTATTATTTGCAGTCCTAGCATCACCAGGGAGTACACATAGGAAAGAAAATTAATGTAGCCTGTTTTTTTTTAATTTATTGTTACCCTTCTTTTAATCTATCTATCTATCTATCTATCTATCTATCTATCTATCTATCTATCTATCTATCTATCTATCTATCTATCTATATCTATCATCTATCTATCTATCTATCTATCATCTATCTATCATCTATTTATCTATTATCTATCTATCTATCTATCTATCTATCTTTTTTTCTACCTGTCTGTCTTAAAAGGCTTTCCAATTTGCACTTACTGTCCATTTGAGAACAAGTAGTTTAATCACTCACATTCTGATATTATTATCAAGTTGGATGCAGATAAATAGTGACCAGTAACAAACCTGTATTTTTCCAGGTTGAGCTGCTTCTTTCTTCTTGTCACCAACAGCTGCAATTGTTGCAAAATACTGGATGACGCGTTTCGTGTTCACAGTCTTTCCTGCACCAGATTCTCCACTGAGAAAGCAATGAAATTAAGTTAAATCAATATAAAAACCTACACAATATATCCTCTGCATTCATGGGCTTAACCTAAATCTGTCACCAAGAAACTAGTCATATATATTTTAATATCTTTGTTCCTAAACTTAGGGTGATTGATATCACCCAATCAATGGGCCAGAGAACAAGTTGCTTGCTAATATTGCTAATATTGCTGAACCGCACTGACATTAGCATGACTTGATATTACAAGTGTATAGTAAAGAGCGTTTGTCAGAAAATGGCTAGCATGGCCAACATCGCTTTACTGCAACCTATTTTTCTAATGGATATCGTGAACGCAAAATGTCAACATCGCTTTACTGCAACCTATTTTTCTAATGGATATCGTGAACGCAAAATGTTTTTACACAAAACACATAAAAAACACATTAAAATAAAGTATTACACACATATATACATTTTATAATAATATATATTATTTTAATATTAATAAAATGTTTTAAAATGGTTAAAAGAGATATGGTATATGGCAAGGTGTTTGACTGGAAAGGGCTGCAATGAATATACATAAGTCTAAATATGTGTATGTGTGTATACATGTGTATACATGTGAATTTATATGTTATTATGTGTAAATATGTATGTGCAGACATACATACATAAACACACATATAAACACAAAGGGCTAGATTTATCGTGCACCCGCAAATTTTGCATGTTTACTGTCCCGCAATATATAACTAGCCATTACAAGTGGCTGGTTATTGCTACTGCGAGCTTGCACTAGCAATTAGAGCTTATAACATTTTATAAATGTCCACCCGTTGTCCCCCAAATCAAGTGTAAGATACTTTATTAATATATACAGTATATATATATATATATATATATATATATATATATATATATATATACTGTATATATATATGCGTTTAAGCTCTTCCCATTCAAATACCTTGAAATACCTTTTTAATAGAAATTCTTGAAATTCCTATGTTCTAAATTTTAAATAATACTTATCTCTCTCTCTCTCTCTCTTTCTATCTATCTATCTATCTATCATCTATCTATCTATCTATTTATTTATATTTATATATATATATATATATATTATTTTTTCTTTTTTTCTTTGTACATTTAACTTTTCAGACTGTGTACCATTTTAGTAGCCATCCTTTGCACAGTTTCTAGTTTATTTATATCTTTCTGAAAATATATTCTCCTGAACTGTAAACAGTATTCCAGATGTGGCCTAACTAATGATCTATAAAGTGGCATAAGAGCCTTGCTATTTCTGCTACTAATACCTCTCCCAATACAACCAAGTATTCAACTGGCCTTACTGGCTGCACTGCTGCATTTTGTACCAAATTTTAAATCATCTGAAAATAATAATTTCAAGTCCTGTTCCTCTTTAGTTAGACAGTAATGTACCATTGAGATTATAACTGGCTTTTGTATTTTTGGATCCAATATGCATAATTGTGCTCTTGGTAATATTATATTTTAGTTCCCATTTATTTGCTCCAGTTTTTTAATATCACTATGCATTTGATTCATCACCACTCCTGGAACATCAACTCTGTTACAAATTGTTGTATCATCAGCAAACACTTTCCCCTGGAGCCCACTTCCAATATCACTGATGAACATGTTAAAGAAAACAGCCCAATAACTGACCCTTGTGGAACACCACAAGTTGCTGACACCTTATTTGAATGTACTTCTTTAACTTAAACCCTTTCCCTTCTATCCTTAAGCCAGCATTCTACCCACTTAACAATCTTAGCATCTACGCCAAGGCAATACATTTTTTGAATAAGTTTGTTGTATGGGGCAGTGTCAAAAGCTTTGCTTAAGTCTAGATATGCAACATCTATGGCTCCTCCCTGGTCTTTTAATGTAGTTACATGGTCAAAGAAATTAATTAGATTAGTATGACATGATCTTCCCACAGTAAGCCCATTCTGTTCTTTGTATTTTAAGTTCTTTGTCTAAAGGTAATACACAAGTCTTTCTTTTAAAATATTTTCCATTGATTTCCATAGAGGTAAAACTGACTACAGTAAGCAAAATCTTCCCGACTACCCTATTTATGAAGAGGGACTACATTGACAATTCTCCCATCTTTTGGAACAACTCCTCTTAACAGTGTTGTATTAATTAAATCAGCGAATGGAGTAGCTATCACAGAGCAAAGTTCCCTTAGAACCCTTGGATTCATATTATCTGGACCCACAGACTTATTTACCCTTTTTAAAAAAAAAACCCTTGAAACCTACCCACATTATTTAAGGTAAAATCCCTTACTAGAATTTCACGATCTTTACAATCTGTTGAAAGACTGAACAAAAGTAATAATTTAGACCATTTGCTATTTATCTCCTATCACTACTCCATCGTCAGTCTTGGGTCTTACTATATCTCTGTTAGTTTTTCTTTTTTCACTGATATATCTAAAGAATGTTTCGTCACCATTTTTTACAGATTGTGTTATTTACTCTTCTGCATCAGCTTTATACTTTCTGATTAACTGCTTTGTCATCTTTTGTTGGGTTCTCAAATTTTCCCTATCCTCTTCTGAACCAGTGAGTTTGAATTTGTTATAGACTGTCTTTTTTGTCTTAACTGCATTTTACATATTCATTTAGTATCTCTGACTAATTGGGGAAACTAAATGGATGAACAAAATGGGCTCCATGTATTAATAGGCGGGCGGACAGCTTCTCAACTTGCGAAGCTGTCCGCCCGCCTGCCTTTGCTACATACAGGCAGCGGATCTGTTCATCTGCTGGCTCGTATGTATCATTACACACTTGTCACAGTATGTAATGCCCGCCCCTTCATTTGCACGACCAATCGCGTGACTGAAGGGGCTGTCAATCACCGAGAGTGAGCAATCTGTGATTTTCCCTCGCCACCTCAGAGGTGGTGTAGGGTGTAAGAAGCAGCGTTCTAATAACGGCTGCTTCTTACATTGCAGGAAGCAGGCTCGCATTTGTGAACCTGCCCCGCAAGGGATCCGGAGCAGCTCTCACTGCTTTGTGCATGGAGCCCATAGTGTATTTATATTACACACAAACAAAAGAATAATGTTTTAGATTTTGTGCTTAATATTAGGGAAATGAAAACATATTTACAGATATTTTATTGATTATATATATATTATTTTACTTACGTAATCAAGATAGACTGATTATCACGATCTGGAATAAATAAAAAGTTTAACTTGAAATCATTTATTCATATTAGAGAACTGGTAGCTATGAAAATAATACCAATTTAACACAATCTCTTGAGAATTATTGCACTAGTGATTTGTAATACACCTCTACAACTCCCAAAACATTTCAATACAATGTAATAAAGTTTTAAAAACTAGAACTTATTTTATTAACAGGTTAGGTAGATCTACATATTATTGCCAAAAATAGGGATGCACAGGAGAAATTCATTTTCAACACAAAATTTAGGCTCCTGTATCAGCAACTGCACCTTTAGGTTTGATAAAGCAGTTGAAAATCAAAAGTTCAATACCTATGTATTGTCCTTTAGGGATATATTGAGAAATAAGATAATAAGGTCTTTGTGAATAATGAGATAAGATAAGAAGGTTTGCCCTTCCTACAGACTTGTTTTTTTTCAATGGTTATGTTCTTTAGAACAATGGGTTGAGGTTTCAATGAGTGAAAACATATTTCAAATACCAAAAATAAATAAAAAAAAGAAGCAATTTTACCATACATTTAATACTATGCTGCTGGTATAACCGTTTAAAGGTACAAGTCAAAATTAAAATTTCATGATTCATATAGGGCATACAATTTTAAACAACTTTCCAATTTAGTTTTATTATCAATTTCACTTTGTTCTCTTGGTATTCTTTGTTGGAAGCTAAACCTAAGTGGGCTCATATGCTAATTTCTAACTCCTTGGAGGCCACCTCTTATGTCAGTGCATTTTAAAAGTTTTTCACAGCTAGACAGCACTAGTTTATATGTGTCATATAGAAAACACTGAGATCACTCCTGTGGAGTCAGCACTGATTGGATAAAAAGCAAGTCTGTCAATAGAACTGAAATAAGAGGGCAGTCTGCAGAGGCTTAGATATAAGGCAATCACAGAGGTAAAGAGTGTATTAATATAACCTTGTTGGTTATGCAGAACTGGAGAATAGGTGATAAAGGAATTATCTATCTTTTAAAACAATACAAATTCTGGAGTAGACTGTCCCTTTAATAATTGAAATCCTAAAATCTTTGTCTATTGACAGTCTGTCAAGGTTAAATTTCACTAACTCTGCTGTACTGTCTATAATGAAGAAATTCTTTAACTACATAATCCATCATCCTTGCTTCCTTTATTTATTTATTTTTTAATAACCAACATTTTTCTGCTCTTTACTCATATCTTTCTTGTGGCTATATATATTAATATAATAGTCATTTTATATAACAATTCAGAACTTTAAAGTTGAATAACCTACCTGTTAACATGAACTGATAGGCATTGTCAGAGATGGAGAAGATGTGGGGTGGAGCCTCTTGACGCTTCTTCCCTCTGTAAGCATTGACGACCTCAGGGTTGTATACTGGCAGCCACTTGTAGGGGTTGACTGTTGCACAAAACAAGCCAGAGTAGGTCTGGAAAAAACAAGCTCATGATTAACATTCAGTTACTACAGATTCTTCTGAAATGTACATACTGTATATGTCATTTTAAATGTGCCTCCCCCATAGACAAACATGCTTAACCACTTAACGACCAAGGACATGGGGTGTCAGTTAGTGACCAAGGACGTGCCTGGCACGTCCTCTGAGGTTTCAAGCGGTGGAATTGATCATGATTGCAGTGATTCCTTAATATTAAGGCATCACTGCATTAACTTTTTTACCCACTCTGTGGCCCTCTCTGCATTGGCCAGCGATGGTGCCAATTGTTGGTGGGTGGGAGTCATTGCAGGGAGGCGGGTGGGCGGCCCATCGCTGGTGGAAATATGTCAGAGGGGGTGGAATTGTGTGCAAGGGCACTGGGAGCGCACACGGATTCGGGCACATGCACGGGGACGGGAGCAGGTGGAACCGCTACACTAGGGAAAATAAAAAGTTTAATTGATGGAGGGAGGCAGATAAATATTATTCAAGGGATCTGGAAGGGGGTGAGGGGTAGGTTATGGAGGGGGGGCAGCTACACTACAGAAAAATTTGGATATTAAAAAAAAAAAAAAAAAACTAATTATATTGCAAACAGGGTACTAAGAGTAGCTCCATCACTGCTGAATACATATATATATATATATATATATATATATATATATATATATATATATATATATATATATATATATATATATATATATAAAGAAAGCGTTTTATTTTAGTACTGGCAGACTTTCTGCCAGTACTTAAGATGGCGGGGACAGTTGTGCGGTGGGGAAGGGAAGAGAGCTGTTTGGGAGGGATTAGGGGTGGGTTGTGTCAGGTGGAAGGCTGATCTCTAACCTAAAGCTAAAATTAACCCTACAAGCTTCCTTATTAACCCCTTCACTGCTGAGCATAATAAGTCTATATGTCTGCTATTTCTGAACAAAGGGGGATACCAGAGAAACATTTACACCCATTTGTGCCATGATTGCACTAACGGTTTGTAAATAATTTTAGTGAAAAACCTAAAATTGTGAAAAAATTAACAATTGTTTTTATTTGATCGCATTTGGCGGTGAAATGGTGGCATGAAATATACCAAAATGGGCCTAGATCAATACTTTGAGTTGTCTACTATACTACACTAAAAAAATTAACCCTACAAGCTCCCTAATTAACCCCTTCACTGCTGGGCATAATACATAATGGTGTGCAGCGCAGTGGCGACTCTAGGAACAATATATAGGGGGGCACATAAGATACCACAGTCAAAACTGGGGGGGCACTAATAATTTTCACCACTAAATCATTATAAAATTTAGTTGTGTATATATATATATATATATATATATATATATATATATATATATAAATTAGATTCTAAAAAAAAAAAAATAGAGTAATGTGGTATGCAATGATACCTTTTTATTCTACTAACCTAATACTTAAAGGGCCCCTAAACCCAAAATCTTTCTTTCATGATTCAGATAGAGAATACAAATTTAAAAAACATTACAATTTACTTCTATTATTTATTTTGCTTCATTTTTTAGATATCCTTAGTTGAAGAAAAAGCAATGCACATGGGTGAGCCAATCACACGAGGCTTCTATGTGCAGCAACCAGTCAGCAGCTACTGAGCATATCTAGATATCATTTTCAGCAAAGAATATCAAGAGAATAAAACAAATGAGATAATAGAAGTAAATTAGAAAGATGTTTAAAATTGCATTCTCTTTCTAAATCATGAAAGAAAAAATGTGGGTTTCATGTCCCTTTTAAAAGACAAGCTTTCAAGAGTTTTCCTTTCTTCCTCAGGTATTGCTTCAGACCTGAGAAAGAGAGGAAAACTCTCAAAAGATTTTCTTTATAGTTTAAAGGAATTTCAGCAAACACCGGGGCTCTGTAAATAATTCCCTATATTAAATATGTCACTAATGAAGACCAATGAACAGTGCTTGAGTGTTTGTTGGTGTGTGTGTGTTTGTGTGTAACTAATACTAAGTACCATGTACCAACTTTACACAGCCAGCCACTTCCTACTTCAAAATGAAAATTAGGCACACACACACACACACACACACAAACAGGCACAAACACACAATCAGGCACATTCAGAGACACAGACAGGCACATTCAAAGACTGACTCAGACACATACACACTCAGGGACACACACTCAGACACACAAACAGCCAACCTTAGATTTAGATTCAACTTTGTCACTGTACAGTGTCAAGACAATGAAACATAGTTGGCCTCTGATCAGAAATGCAGTAGCGATTGATAAAAATATACAATAAAATAGAAGATAAAACTCAGTGTAAATTCTAGCAGTCTTACCTAATGCCATAATACATCTAATTCCTAAAAAATATAATCCCTCAATCACTAATAGAGCAAGACTTATTTAAAAAGACTTTGACAAACTAATAATACATATAGACATTACACAATAGTGCCACAAATACTATACAATACAACTATATAGCCTCTGGCATCCAATCCAAACTAAAACATCTATGCAATATACATCATGTTCAAATAAAATGCATCAATCTACAAATACAGTAGTGTAAGGGCTGTAGTGGCAGGGATAAGGGCTGTAGTGGCAGGGATAAGGGCTATAGTGGCAGGGATAAGGGCTGTAGTGGCTGGGATAATAAGGGCTGTATTGGCGGGGATAATAAGGGCTGTAGTGGCGGGGATAATAAGGGCTGTAGTAAGGAGATAGGAGCTGTATTGGGGTATAGGGGCTGTAGTGGGGGGTATAGGGGCTGTAGTGGGCTATAGAGGCTTTATGGGCTGTAGTAAGGGGATAGCAGCTGTAGTGGGGGATAGGGGCTGTAGTGGGGGGATAGGGGCTGTAGTAAGGGGATAGGAGCTGTATAGGGGGTGTAGTGTATATAGTGTTTTTACACAGATGCATACATTTACAAATTACTTTGTAGTAATCCTCCTGACTAATTGGTAAGTGTATATAATCCCTGCATAAAAAATGCATATATTTATACACATACTATATGTATATATATATAATCTTCAAAGAAAAAAACCCTACATGATAGTATAGTATGACTGCTTAATGAAATGTAATATTTTTAAAAGATATTTGAGCACATAAACAACAAAATAAAAGAAGATTCATTGTAAGAATATATGGTACTTTTTTAGGACTGCATCAGATAAGCCTTACATGCACACAGCACTAAAAATGACAAATCACATAACCATTAGGAGGGGCAATATGAAAGGCTGTTGCAAACCCAGGAAGCCAGCAGCAGAGTGCAGATAGAGCACACTCTCCAGACTCCTAGGAGGAAACTACTCCCCCTGATTTCTTACTTAGTGCAAACACGGAGCAATGCATTAAAAAACTTTCAAATGACAAAAATCAGTTTTGGAAAGACATTCAGGCCAGAATGTCTAGAGTCTAGCTAGGTATTATTTAATTTTCACTGCACTGAGGTTTTTATTAGGCTGCTTGCTTTCTGTTACCTCGCTAAAGCAGATAGTAGAGTCTGTAAGGCATGGGCTGGCAGTGGCACAGGCCCTACACCAGCAGGGAAGCCAGCAGCAAAGAGCAGAGTACACTCTGCTCGTGAGAAATTCCTCCCACTTGCCTCCTTCAAGTGTTGATAGTGATGCACCAATTGGATTTAGCACAAAATGTATTGAATGTTACCTGACCTCTGCAGTTCCATTGTCACTAAGGTCCTGAATCAAGGCTGCTATAGCTCTGCCTCCAATGGCTCATCCCCGCCCACATCTTTCTTTATAAAATCTGTCACCCGGTATAGACCATGATGATCATGTGCAAAAATTAAATACAAATGTTTAAACATCTGACAGCTGCTCAATCTTAGTGCCTTTTTACTAGTAGTGCTGTTGTTGCTGTGCTTATATGCAGCCTTAGACGACCACCTATTTTGCCTAACGCTAGGGCTGCCTCTGCTTACACCATGCACACACAGTCCTAGCTGTTGGGAGGGGCAATTGCCTGTTGCCCTCTCCCTGGATCCACCACTAGTCTACCTTATACCAGGGAGGGGGGAGTCCTGAACCCTGGTGGTCATGTGGGATATGTAGCTTGTCTGCCTGCAGACAGCTCTTTCTTTCCCGATTAGCAGCAAATGTTTCAGAGCATTGCCATGGTAATCCACGGCAACGCTCTGATTTAAAAGTTAACTGTTAGGGTGGCGGGCGCAACAGGCAGATGAAGGAGATTTCTGCAGGGGGGGCACACAGGGGGGCAAAAAATATTCTTAGGGGGGCAATTGCCCCCCCCATGCCCCCCTGTAGCGACGCCTATGGTGCAGCGGCATTTAGCGGCCTTCTAATTACCAAAAAGCAATCCCAAAGCCATATATGTTTGCTATTTCTGAACAAAGGGGATCCCAGAGAAGCATTTACAACCATTTGTGCCATAATTGCACAGGCTGTTTGTAAATAATTTCACTGAGAATTGAGAAACCTAAAGTTTGTAAAAACATTTGTGAAAAAATTAACGATTTCTTTTTATTTGATCGCATTTGGCAGTGAAATGGTGGCTAATAATAAATATATATACATGTGAAGGGTTATTTAGGGATTCCTGACAGATATCAGAGTTCCAATGTAAATATCGCTAATTTTGAAGAAAAAAAAAAATTGGAAATAGCAAGTGCTACTTGTATTTATTGCCCTTTAACTTGCAAAAAAAGCAAAGAACATGTAAACATTGAGTATTTCTAAAATTTCTAAATTTAGTAACTATTTAGCATGGATGTTTTTTGGTGGTTGTAGATGTGTAACAGATTTTGAGGGTCAAAGTTAGAAAGAGGGTTTTTTTTCCCATTTTTTCATCATATTATATTAAAACAATTATAATAAATTATAAGGTATGATGAACATAATGTTATGTTTAAAAATTAAATTTAATGGCGAGAAAAACGGTATATAATATGGGTGCAGTAAATAAGTAAGAGGAAAATTACAGCTAAACACAAACACAGCAGAAATGTAAATATAGCCCTGGTCCCAAACGGTCAACAAATGGAAAAGTGCTCTGGTCACTAATGGGTTAAAACATGTTCCCTGGTACTCCTTTGATATGCAATCAGTAATTTAATAATGTCATTGAAATAACATGAATGGATATTCTAAAGAAAAATATACATTCTCTAATACTTTATTTTTTGCATTACTAACCCTAATATTGAATTTTAGATCTCTTTAAAGGGACATTAAACACTTTGAGATTGTAATATAAAACATTTATTTATGTAAACATATGTCATTATTTATTTTGTCCCCTTTTTCTGTAATTTAATGCAGCAAATTATAGGCTTTCCTGTTTCTGTTAAATTTAACACTGGTATTCTCCACACAATCATTGGTTGGCATCTAATGAATCATTTATTTCTGTCTCTGATTGGCCACGGGAGAGAATGAAACCTTGGTTATAACATGGAGGCAGCCATAACTTTATTGACCCTAAAAATGGACTCTTCTTTTATATTTAAACAACTAATATGATTTAAAGAAATAACTCTGTATTTTATTCAAAGGATAATCTTTGATTAAAATATTTTATTCTGTCTAGCTTTTTTTTAAGTATTTAATGTTCCTTTAAAGACACATCAAAAAACTGTCTGAAGTCAACACTATCCTAAAATAATACTCAGTCCAATGTTATTTTTTTGTAATTTCTTCTACATATAGAGTAGCACAATACAAATAGACCCATGTACATTTCTATTATTTTCATTAACTATTTATATGACTACATCTATGGCATAACTGAGTAGACATATCTATGACACACATAGCTTAAGGCAACAGCAGCTATACTGAGGATTACTTACATAGATCATCCAGGCTGCATAACGCTCTTTGAGGTTATACAGGACACCTGGCTCATTCAAGTGAGTCATCATAGCCATGTCTTCAATTTTATCATACTTGGGGGGGTTCATGGGGAAGACTTCATCATCCTTAACTGTTACAGTCTGTAGAGAGTAAAGACACGATTTAGAGCAGATAGTAGATAGATAAATAGATAGATGATAGATAGATAGATAGATAGATAGATGATAGATAGACAGATGGAAAGATAAAGAGAAAGATGCACAGAGAATACTATCAGACAGTTCTCATCTATATATTTAGTCACTGAATTTTACTGATTTCAGATATACAAGTCATCTCTCTCTGAAGTGATATATACCATCAATGAATTATAAAATGTAAAAGATACCATTAATATGTAATCAGTTTAAATAATGTTACTGTAGTGCTCTTGAACTCAATTCTGATAACATAGCTGATATTCATTCTAAGTGCATCAATGTGTATTTTACAGTTATAAGGTTTTAGTTGAATTGATTATGAAGAATCTCTGTTTTTATTTCTTTTAAGAAATCATGGCTTGCAATTGACACATGATAATTTGAGTCCGGCATTCTTAGAAACAATGCAGGGAAATCAGAGAGCACTCACAACTATGTGTAGCTCTCTGCAGATTCTAATGTTTCTTGAATGGTTCTCTACTAGGGATGGGCGTTCTTATCAAATTTGGAAAGTTTATATAACATTATAACATTCTACTTTCGAATTTTCGTTTTCAAATTTTTTAAGAAAATTCGAAAATATTAGTTTGAGTAATAGAATGTTTCAATTTTAAAATGCAACATTCAAATTCGAAATAGTATTTCTAGTCTACAACTGTGTTTAATAAATGTAATATTTAAATTTGAATGCTACATTCAAATTCAAATATCACATTCGAATTTGAAATAGTATTACTAGTCTAATACTGTTTTTTAAATGTAATATTCGAATGTGACATTCGAATTTGAATGTCACATTCGAATTCGAAATAGTATTTCTAGTCTACAACTGGGTTTACTAAATGTAATATTCAAATTCTACATTCGAATTCAAATGTAACTTTCAAATTTGAAATAGCATTTTTAGTCTACAACTGTGTTTTATAAATGTAATATTCGAATTTGAATGCTACATTCAAATTCGAAATAGTATTTCTAGTCTAATACTGTGTTTTATAAATGTAATATTCGAAATCGAATGTCACATTTGAATTCGAATGGCACATTAGAATTCTAAATAGTATTTCTAGTCTACAACTGTCTTTTATAAATGTAATATCCGAATTCGAATGTGACAGACGAATTCGAATGTGACAGTGGAATTCGAATGTGACATTCAAAAACTGTAAATAACATTCGATAATAGAATTTTTAAGAATATTCATTCTTATCAACATTCTATTATGTAAATCGAATTTCTACAATATCATTCATTCTAACATTCGAATTCGAATATAAACACATTCGCCCATCCCTATTCTCTGCACTCTTATTCATTAATGTAGCAACTCCAAAAAAGTTCTTTCTGCTGGGAATTTGGTAGTGACTTTTTATATTACCAGCAGGACAAGGAGGGAGATAAAAGAGAAAGATGGAGGATTTAAATAATAACAAAGAACCCCATCACCTGTGATATTTCCACCCCAAATGTTATGGTTTAGACCAGACATCCTCAAACTTAGCCCTCTAGAGGTTTGTAACTACATTTCCCATGATGTTCAGCCACCTGATATGCTGGCTGAGCATCATGGGAAATGTAGATAAAAAACCTCTGGAGGGCCATGTTTGAGGATGTCTGGTTTAGACTGACCAATACACAGCCATACATTTGCTAAATACCCTTTGGTGACATTTTGTAGCACATAGTAATTATGGCATGATCCCTTATAGACTAATAAAAACACACAGCCAAACCCTTGCAATGACACAGTTTGGTTATTCTCACTTACTGTATTATCTTCTTTCTTCACTGTGACTTTTCCTCCGTCTTTGCTCTGAATAACCCCCTTCACGTACATCGTTTTTGGGTCAATCACAAAGCAAGATGTTTTTGCATCGAATGGTCGATTCTGTGACTCAATTCTCTCTTTCTCAGTTTTTCTGAGGAATGGGGCCGCCTCCCCAAATATGGCCATTTCCGCGTCACTACTCATGGTTACACAATTCCTATGATATTCATAACGCAAGTTAAAATTTGTTTTATCCCATTATATATTGATATGGAGAACAGATTTCACTACATTCATTACATTTTAAATTTTACTGAATGTATGTAACATTTTCTTGTTGTACGTAATACAGTTCATAGTTCTATGCTTACCCTTATTGCTTTTCCAGATGAAAAAAATAATAATGGCAAGAAAATAGAGCTGCAAAAAAGAAAGATAAAACAAAACATAAATGTCTATATCTTGTAGAAATTTTTTATTTGCCCTATCTCAAACTGTTTTTTTTTTTTTTTCTTTTTTTGTAAGTGGCAGTTGAAAGCTCAAACATAATCCCAAACCAGAGATACTACTATGGTAATTATGGGCATGTGATATTAATCCAAAAATATATGATGCTGACGCTCATAAAGTAAATATAGTTCCAGAGACTAAAGTAAACACATTTTCCCTTTAATTTAAGGGATAGTTAAGTCCAAATTGAACTTTCATGGTTCAGATAGGGCATGTAATTTAAAACAACTTTCTAATTTACTGTTATCATCAAATTTGCTTTGTTTTCTTGGTATTCTTTGTTAAAAGCTAAACCTGACTGGGCTCATATGCTAATTTCTAAGCCCTTGAAGGCCGCCTCTTTATCTAAATGCATTTGTCAGTTTTTCCCAGCTAGAGGGCGTTAGTTCATGTGTTTCATATAAATATCATAGTGCTCATGCACGTGAATTTATTTAAGAGTCAGCACTAACTGCCTGAAATGCAAGTCTGTTAAAAGATCTGAGATAAGGAGGCAGTCTGCAGAGGCTTAGATACAAGGTAATTACAATTTATATAACAGTGTTGGTTATGCAAAACTGGGGAATGCTAAATATACTAGCTATTTCTGTAGTCATGCTTAAAGGGACAGTAAAGTCCAAATTAAACTTTCAAAATTCAGGTAGGGCATGTAACAACTTTTCATTTAACTTTTATCATGAAACTTGCTTTGTTCTTTTGTTATTCTTAGTTGAAAGCTAAACCTAAGTAGGCTCATGTGCTAATTTCTAAGACCTTGAAGCCCCCCTCTTATCTGAATGCATTTGACCGGTTTTCACAGCTAGAGGGTGTTACTTAATGTGTGCCATATAGATAACATTGTGCTCATACCCGTGGAGTTATTTAAGAGTCAGCACTAATTGCTTGAAGTGCAAGTCTGTAAATAGAGCGGAGATAAGGGGGCAGCCTGCAGAAGCTTAGATACAAGGTAATTACAGAGGTAAACAGTATATAAATATAACCGTGTTCATTATGCAAAACCTTGGAATGGTAAATAGAGGGATTATCTATCTTTTTAAAGATTAAAATTTGTTGGTGTTTACTGTCCCTCTAATCTTAGAGAAGCCATTTTAACTTACTTTGGACCCACCCCTTTTTGACCCCATGATCTTTTCTTTGTAGGATGACATTTTAAAGTTGTTGGTTACCATGTTGCTGAAATTCATGCCCACAACTATAATATTGTACTTAATACCTGACTACCTGCCATAGATCATCCCTATACTAATATACCATTTGCTTCTCTAAACCAGTTCATACATAGGCTCTCCATAGATTTCAGTATGAAATTCAGCATTCTAAACCTCACATGAATGGCCTAACACACAATTGTGCACCTTATATATATTAATCACACATTAAACATGCACTCTAGAATCTTAACGTCTCCTAGCATATCATTATCAATGGGCCCATCTTATATCTACAAGATTTCACTAATTTTTACCTTTTTTTCATATTGGTCTAAATTCACTAAGTCTCACCAGTCCTTTGTAATTGTATGTAGTTTCTCCACTGAAGCACACACACTTCTCAATTACTTTGAGAATGAGCTCAAAGAAAAAAAATATGAACTGGTAAGACTAGAGAAATAATGGATATTGGAGAGGAGATTAGTGAATCTACACTAGACTCTGAAAACTCATCTATTAAAGGGCCATGAAACCTCACATTTGTATTTCATGTTTCAGATAGAGCATGCGATTTAAAAAAAAAAAAATTCTATTTATTCCAGTTTTATAATTTGCTTAGTTTTCTTTGTATCCTTTGCTAAAAAGCATACTTAGGTAGGATCAAGAGCAGTAGTGCACTACTGGCAGCTAGCTGCTGATTTGTGCCTGTGCATATATGCCTTATCTCATTGGCTCACCCAATGTGTTCAGTTAGCTCCCAGATGTAAATTGCATCTCCTTCAATAAAGGATTGTTTAAAATTGCATGCTGTATCTGAATCTGAATCAAAAATGTGTAATTTAATGTCCCTTTAAAGCTACCTAACATATTGCTGCCTAAAGCCTGAGACCTATTCTCTTACATACAGTTTCACTGAAATAAAGCATTGAGTCTACCATACAATCCAACAAACACATGTAAACCAATCCACTTACATTTTATCTTTAAAATGCAATTTTGTTTAAC
This sequence comes from Bombina bombina, assembly GCF_027579735.1. Classification (NCBI taxonomy): domain Eukaryota; kingdom Metazoa; phylum Chordata; class Amphibia; order Anura; family Bombinatoridae; genus Bombina; species Bombina bombina. The sequence goes on from NC_069499.1 coordinate 1,537,032,241, forward strand.
TAGACCGTAGGCTCTCCAAGGAGTAGGGTTCTTACAATTATGCTCTATAGTTTACATTGTAATCTCTCTTTTTGAATGTAGGTATAATATATTAATTAGAATCACTATATACTCTGCTGTATTTGTATCAAAACTAAATAGTATCTAGAAAATTGTGCAGAATACTGTAATATATTATATGAATATCTACCTCAATTAATCCTTGAAAAGTTAAATAAGAAATATATATAATCATATTATTATCAATATATTTATATCATAGATATATTGATAGAGGCTCTAATTTATACATTGTAAAGATTAGAATAGTAGACCGATGATTTACAAAAGAGCGGCCATCTTTGCTTGAGATATAGCAGCATTATTGTAGAATGTTTAGGAAGATACCATGTTTTTACAAAATAGTCCAATTTTTTTGGGGAAATCTAATTATTCTAAAGTAAGAGTAGACATAGCATAAACTGAAATATATGTAAGTCAACATAATATAGACCTTTTTTCTATTTTTGGGAGCATCATTTTCCTTGCTGTATCCTCTTGCTTCCATTTTCAAGAGACAACCAACCCAGCTATTTTCCTCTTGATTAATTTATATAATTGAAACTCTTAGTAAATATCATCATGGTGCCTTTATATGTATCAACTACATCAAAAATCTATGGACACTCAGACCTTACACCAAATATGTTGTTTGAATATAGTATTTACAATTACACATATCTGGCTAATGTGATATATATCTATATATTTCTATATACTGTAACCCAACATATTCTGGTTTAGAAATATTCCATGTTTTCCTTTATGTTTTTAAAACATTTGATTTAATACAAATTTAGAATTTTAACAACTCCTTGGTCAGTAGACATCCATTGCACTATCCTTAGATGGGAGTATTATCATCCTCTTTATTGACTGTTTATCTTGAAACATCCTGAAGAAGAAATGCAGAGATCCATACTTACCTCTAGATGCAGAGCCAGTGAAGGATCAATACCCCCAAATCCTAAATGCTTTTATACTACAACTTCTGCCAATACAGCAATTCCATCCTCTATATTTGGTAAATCAGATCCTGTTGGGGCTGTAATGTCTCTTCTGATTTGGCACCACACAAGATAATTGGCAGGTTGTTTAAACACAGCCATAAGGTCAGATCATGTTTTGTATGGCATGTCTAGTTAGTGTGTGTAAAAGCATTCACACACTACAGACACTGCTGGAAATACTAGCTGGGAATTTACAGCACTAGAGTGGAGATGAAAGTACTGTTAATAGGCATAATGTTTATTTGTTTATTCTTGACAATATCTCTTTTTTTCTGCTACAATGAATGAGTAATGTTTCTTATTTTTTTGTTTTAAAAAAATGTTTATTTAAATTACAATAATATGAATTTTAAAAACTAAGCTCTATCTCTCTCTATCTTTCAGAGAAACTTTTTGTTTGTTTGTTTTTGTATATTTATTTTTCTAAGAAATAATTGGTACAATAATCCAGCAATGCAAGAACTCTTTGGAGAGAATTGGACAGGTATACAGGTCAGTACCTTTTTGAAGAGTGAACAACAAACAGTTATGTGTATTTAATATTAACAAAAATATTAGCAAAACTGCTTTGTTTTTAATTGATTATATTCCAGTTATTTGCATCTTAAAATGTATGTTTAATGTATTATTATATTATATTTTACTATAATGCTGAGGTACAAAGGAGGTGTAAGTTCTGTGTTTAAATATATATTTTATATAAACTTTTGGAAGCATAAAACAACAGAAATTAGTAAAGTTTTCCCATGCACTTATTAACTTATTAAAAAAATAAACACAACGCATAATGGTTTGTCTCCTCAATTTACATTATTGTGAGTTATACATTTGAAATGCCATCAACGTGTGTGAATTCTGTAGTTGGTTTACACCCTTAAATAAACAATATTGTTAAAAATACCAATACAAAGAATATTAACATGTATTAAAGAATAAAAAAGATATTTTATTATGTTTGAAAAACACAATGCATAGATAAGATTTATAAAATTCTATTTAAACTTGTGAAATTAAGTTTGTTAACACTCAAAATAAAAGGATTTAAAAGGCACATTACAGAGCTTGTGCTTTTATGTAAAATGTTTTTTGTCCTAGTCTCCCTTAGAGGCTAAAAAGCAAATTCAGCTATTGATTGGCAGCATTTTGAAGAAAACCAGAATTTGCTTTCTGGCTTTTTGAGTGTAAAAATTCAATCATGTACTTGTATGGCATGGCCGTAATATTTTGTTTTCAGTTATATGACTTCTGGTTCTAAAAAGTATTTCAGAAATGTGAATTTGATTACATTCCACAAAACTGTAGCTACAATAAATCTGCTATGGTCTTTATATGTTTTTGAAAAATAGGTTTTATTCAGCACAATCTATTTAAAAAAACACTTTTGTAATACATTTTGAAATAAACTCTTTAAGATGGGACATACTTTTGGATACTTTTTTGGATAGCATATCCTTTTGATAGTTATTATCCATTAAATATCTGGTCACTATATATTGAATGTCCATCAAAGATTTCTGATAGCACCACTAACTAAAAACTTAAAAGTGATATATTTTATTTAAGGGACATATCCCCAGTTAAAAAAAATAAAACTGTAATGTTTTGGACCTATATGTCCGTCTAAAATGTTGAATTTGTTTAACTGGGCATATGTCCCTTTAATAAAATGTATCACTTTTAATTCATATTATATTTTATTCATATTATATAATTTCCTTAATTCTCTTGGTATGCTTTGTTCAAAAGCAAACCTAGGTAGGTTCAGGAGCTGGGAGCTAGCTCCCGATTGGTGGCTACTTAAATATGCCTCTTGCCATTGGTTTACGGATGTGTTACTTGTAAATAGGCAAGTTATTTAAAAATTTAGGTTTTATATGAATTATAAAATAAAAAAGTTGTGTTTCATGTCCCTTAAGTTTTCATTTGAAATTGTCATCTATTTTTAATGGACTATTAAGTACTGGAGTGAGTGGATTTTTCAGGTGACCTCCACACATTTGTTTCATATACGTTTATTTAAAAAGTACTGAGCTAACAATTTTTTATCTTTATTTTCCCAACGATAAGATACTACATCTCAGATCCTCCTACAATCTGTTACCATACAAAGGGGTCAATAAAAATCCTTTAGAAATACATATCAAATGATTGAACAAAAATGCACCATTAAAGTCTATGGAGGTTTTTGTAGAAAAATAATTTGATACATTTTTCTAATCGATCTTGATCAACTACAAAGGGAGATAAAGACCTAGATATTATCCACATACTTTGTATCTCTCCGTATTATTCATACCCCAAGGCTTCTCTTAATATTGTAGATAAAAAAAAAGGATAATCACTCATACATTAAAAGTCTTTGGCCTATAGTATCTATCCATGTTTATTCATAGAAGAGATAATAAATAATACTTTAATTTGAAACCTGATCTATCATTCATGATCAAACAATACTTTCAGTATACATACTGTATATATTGCACTCATTTAAATAGTCATATTGATAATCTTTGGAGAGGTCTGGAGATTACAACTGTATATATTTTTTCCCATTACAATGTGTACATTAATTTCTTTTTATCCCTTATATTACTATATTACCATACCTTGTCATTAATAGTAGACATCATCTTTAAAATGATAAGTTTTTATGAAATTATACTGATCATGAAGCTTTTGAGGAGTATTCTTTTTATTTGGGATTTTGTAAAGTGTAAGCAGATGTTGTATCAT